>NC_141544.1:74755274-75035274 GCF_021556685.1 Rattus norvegicus
CTGCTCACAAAGAAACAGTAAGTGTCCTGGGACGTCGAGTTCTCAAATACAATGCAGGACACCGGGTTAAATTTGAATTTAAGGTAATAGCAAATAGTCATCAGTATAATTATATTCTGTTCAGTTTCCTCCTCATCTGAAATTCAAATTTAACTGGGCATCCTACTCTTTTTGAATTTGCTAAATCTGGATATGCAGTTTGGGAGCTCTCACAGGCAGGAAGGCTTCAAGTAGCTTGCTAGTCTCAATTCTCTTCCAAATATTTTTTATTAATTTTTGTATTCTCCCCCCTTTCTAGCACCAGAGATTAAACTCAGAGCCTTATACACAGGCTAGCCAAGCATTCTACTACTAAACAGCCTTCCTCACTGCCAACCCCACTGGTTAACTAATAGTCAACAGCTTGACTTGCCAAGGAAAATAAAGTCTCATCAAGACCCCTCTATAACATAGTGTTATAGATAGATTAATGATTGATAGATAGATTAATGATAGATTAATGATAGATAGATAGATAGATAGATAGATAGATAGATAGATAGATAGAGATAATAGATGGAGATTATAATATATGTAATTTAACTAAGTCATTTAGAACTGCCTTTTCTTTTGCTGGAATTTTACTGTTTTTTTTTTTCTAATGACAGAACACAATAATCCAAACCAAAACTGGCATTGCATTACATTGTAAGCTTTTTTTGAGAAAAGAGTTAGTGTACAAAGAAAGAAAGCACTAGATAGTAAATGATCAATCCTGTGCAGGAAGACAGGAAGGAGGAGAAAGTCTGGTAATTAAAAGAAGACGGAAACAATGAGTGTCTGGCTCTGACCATTATGCTATTTAGCTTCTCTTGTAAGTAAATTAAAATTGAGTCAACTCGCTACATTTGCATATTTAGCTCAATCTAAGGATTTTTCATGGCTGCTTTCTAATTCTCATAGACACTCATTCCCCTGTGTGTTTCCCAAGCTTTAAGATGAATGTACCCGTTTATCTTGTCACTGCAACGATTTCACTTGAAAGCCTTTTTAACTCATGTCAGGAGGAAAACCACTGCTATTTGTAAAAGAGTTTGAGTGAGGCACTTCGGGCGCTAGAGATGTGTGCCTCTTGCCTATTCTATCCCTAGAAGGGAAATAGTAGTCTCCACTTTGTGAAAAGGAAATTAAAATGTGCTCAAAGAATCATAACTCAAATGGACGGTGGGCCCGTGTGTGTGTGTGTGTGTGTGTGTGTGTGTGTGTGTGTGTGCGCGCCTATGTGTTTGCATGCACGTATGCGTTCATGCTTCAGAGAGCCTCTCCTACGCGAGATGTGTGCCAGGGCCTGATATTATTGGAAAACTGAAGAACATACTCCAGCTACCCTAACCTACTACTACCTGCAGTTATTAGTCTGGAGAAGTAAGGCTCCAAATGCCAGAACTTTCTCTTGACCCACCTATCCACACTATGCTCTTACAGACTAAGGATTTTAAAGGCCAGGCACAGGGAATGTCAACAACATTGGAGGCCAAAGGATTCTGGCCTATGAAATTATCAGTGCTTATCATGCTTACCTGGGCAGGAACATTTTGGAATTTAGGGCTTTAAAGCCACAGTGAGGCTATGCTACAGATCGTTTTCACTGGATCTCTGATCTAATCATAGCCTCATGTGAGTGAAGTGCAGAGACCTGTAACTGCGTGATCTGGAGCGCCTAACTTCTGTCTTTATAACTGCCAATGCACTTGAAGTAATAGGGAGGTCATAGTTGACTGTTCCCCCGGGGAACTCTTACAACTCTTGTAAAAAAAAAAGGAAATCTATCTGACATCTTTAGCAGATATTCGTCAGGGTGGCTGAACTACATAATGCAAATACTTATTTTTCCCAAATAATAAGAAGCATGGGAATCAGTAGTGTATTTTGCAAAGAGGCTCCCTAGTGCCAGCCTATATTTCTGCCTAGCAAATGACTTTTGTTTTTGTACTATTTATTTCTGATGTCAGGATGACTGTTCTATCTCCAGCAATTGAGTCTAGGCAGGAAGATCAAAAGAGACGTTTCAAGGGAGCATGCTCTTTTGTCAGAGCTTACCTAGACATCCAATCCTATTTTCTAATTGAATCAGCACAGCAGTCCTGCCAAGTGACTCAGCTATCAGGCTGAAAGATAAACATGTAAAAGCTCCCAATGCAGTGCAGACATTTAATCCTAGGGTCTGAGAGGCAGAGGCAGGTGGATCTCTTTGAGGTCAAGGCCAGCTTGGCCTATATAGTGAATTCAAGGACAGCCAGAGCTCCATAGCAAGACCTGGTCTCAAAAAAAAAAATTAGTGAAATTGGAAACATGGCTATCTCTGAACTTTATATTTGTTTCATGCAGAAGGAAAGGAGAATCGACAACATAGCTCTGGATGTCTCTGTCAGGCTAAATGGTTCAGTGAGTAAAGGTGTCTTCTGTCAAAGCTGGCAACCAGAGTTTGTTGCTCTGTGAGCCATATGGTGAAAGAAGGGGAAAAAAACAAAACCCCATCAGAAGTTCTGTGTGTGCCGTCATCTGACCTGCACACAGGCAGCATAGCACATGTGTGTCCTATCAATAAGATCATAGCTGTTTACCATTTTACTCCCTCGATTCAACACACGTTTCAAATAATGGAAAAGAGAAAAAAATATTTTAAAAGACCCGTGAACATTTTGTGTAGCTAGGAGACAAGCCAGCCTGATTAGGAAGAATGATTCTGGCTGGTTGACTTGCCAGAGCTCCCATTATGCCTATTCCTGATAGTTTGTTTGGTTATAGACCAGAGCTCTCTTTTTTCCCCTCTTCTATCCTTCCTGTGTTCATTCATCCTCACTCCTTGCTTATCTCATCTGAGAAGACTTATTCTTACACGATAAACCTTTTTGTTACTTTTAAAATGACTTGTAAAAGTTGGAGATAGTTTTAATAACTCACTTATAATAATATTCCAATCACCTAAATGACAGTCTTTGTTCAAGTCATGCTCCCTTGAGTCTGCATTTACTTTTCTGAGACTGAACTATTTGAATTCCTAGTATCTATAAGTTCATTTCTCAATAATAGATCTTTCTCATCGTCCCTGATTTCTGGGAGAGTCTCTTCCCAGGTTTTACACACTCAATAAAATGTGAGTCGTTTCACAGGCAGCCTTCATGCCTTGTATTATTAATATACCTTGTACACATCTTTCACCATATGACTTCATGGAAGCCTCTCCACAGGAAGCAGAGTTGATTTCCCTGCCTCAGAGAGATCATCTTAGACTAATGCTTACCTTTTAACAATAGAATGTGGGTGAGAGTGTAAATGTTTGCCCTTTAAGAAGGGTTGTATGGCTCCCAAGGCAATAGTCCTCGATGGCCACTCCTCCAAATTAGAAAATAGACATGCCTCAAAATTCTGGAACTAAATCTGTCTCTCCCCTGAGAAGAGATGCATCAGCCGCCAGTGAGAATTTAAATAAATCATAAGTAGATTTTTGTATAACGACTTTAGTTATTTTTGGAGTGCTGTGTTATATTCAATATTTTGTTCTAATACTTTAGGTATCCATGGCTAGAATGAGTTGTCTTAAAAGTTGTCAATAAGTGGCCTTTAACATAGGGCAGCTCCAAAGGCTTTCTTGACATCTTTTTTGAATTCTTTTTTGTTTTTGTTTTTGTTTTTTCCCTAAGAGCAGCCACAATAAGACGAGGGTGAAGAGAGATGGTCTTCAGCACCCACTCAGCTGCAAGAAGAGGACCACTGGCCAGATTTTGTGTATTTTATTAGTTTGATTGATATGTCTTCCTGGATCCATACATCTATTTTCCTATTGAATGAGACTCCTGTGTCCTACATATCCTACAAAATTTAAGTATATAGTGTGGTAATATTTTTCAGAAACTGTAAAAGCCCTTAACAGAAAGGCATTGCAGAGATCTGAGGCACTATAATGGTGAATAATTCACCGCACCACTTTGCTTCCAGAAAAGGGCAGCTGAGGACATGGAAGGAAATTGGTGTTACTCTCCTCTCCATAATTGACGAGTGTACCCTGGAATAAACATTAGCATCTTTGCTATTTGCCTGGTCATGAAATATACTTCCCGACACACCGCAAGTATGTGACTTCAAACTTACTTCTCTGTCCCTTAAGCATCTATGACTCAGGAGGTCCCTGGTGAACAGAATAATCTTCATTTTCAGTGAGGAACAGTGGGGAACAAACAGTAGGTTACTATCAGAAGCCCGGGAAAAGGTAGGAAAGAAAGGTTTCCCCAGCAAATCTTTGGCTGCCTGCACAGGTGCATGGATGAAACCTGAGATACCCCTTCAGTCCTTGTCACTACAATTTCTCTGACGAAAGTAAAATAAACTAGACAGTGACTGCAGCTGGTCACCCTCAGAGGGACAGTGACTGCATCTGGTCACCCTCAGAGGGACGGTGACTGCAGCTGGTTTCTTTCCCACAGGACTTTGCAGTTACACGGTGCCCACTCTGGCACCTAGACAGCTGGCAGCCTTTGCAGTGAACTTCTTAGAATTCTATTTTCTGTGTTCTGAAACTTGCTGCTGTTTATAATTATCCAATGGCCAGCGGAAGCTATTGCCAGGAGCTGTATGTGGTTCAATAAGCCCTCTGCAAGCATGAACTTCCCCTCCAAGGAGAGGTGGCTTGCCCAGTAACAGTGCGACCTTGGAGTTAAGGAAGCTGGAGAGTGTCCTGAGAAGTTGCTTTGTACTCTGCTTGTTTTCTTTTTACCATGGTAAGCAGAAATGAAAAGAAAGAGATCTGCCCTTTTTGAATCTCCTGGGAAGCCATAGGTCCTAAGGACTATTCTTACCCATTGGGAGTAGCAAAGTAATAACCAGACTTGCAATTCATAACAAAACATTCTTTTTAGGACATCCATTCCAAATCAGCCAGCTTATAAACAGTTGCCTGACTATTGATGGTTGGGTGAGCAGTCACAATCTCAAAACCATTCAGAGAAGGGGCAGACCACAGAAATGGCCAAAATTGTCCTGAGAAGATGAAATGGGGCTGACCTCTAGCTTTCTCAGAGGCAGGGAAAAGTCATATTCCAGACAAGCCAGAGAGTTCATGCCCTGCCTAAAGGGCATGGGTGTCACATGGCTTTTACTACTTGGAACCAAAACCACTTTTCTGGAACAAATAGTCACATCAGAAATCACACACTGGAGAGCAGAACTTTCCTCCTCTTTCTCCCATTCAGTGACCAAAGCGACATTCTGAGGCACAGTAGCAGTGATGGGAAATCCTGGCACAATACTACATGATGGATAATCCAAAAAGTTCAGGTCATTAAAGGATTGATTGCATCAAATCCTAATGAAAACACACAGTGACTCTGCAACCACATTAGTGAACTTTCAACACTGAAAAATGATATATGTCAATTTTTATTTCTATTTGGTTCTGTCAGAGCAACTTAGGAGTCAAGAAAATTGAGAAACAGATATGAAGAAGAGAGATAAAATGAACAGCAGAGAAGAAAAGGTTTGCGGTGATCTTTGAAAAGAAATAAAGTGATATAAAGGAGGCAAAACTTCATGTTAGGTCTATTTTCTGGTTATATGGATGATGGAGTGGAGCAGAAAGACTTTCCAAAAGCATGCATTAACTCACAGTGGTGAAAAGAGGAAGCAGTTAGCAGCTCCATATTGTACAGTCGGGAGGCTTTTCAATATTTGATTGGAGAAACAGATAAAGGTGGGAAAGTCTTGCTTAGTGGAATGGAATTAAAAATATAAAATAAATCCATTGATTAACATGAACCAGAAACATATACAGCAAGCAAAAGGTCCCAAATAAAAATTCAGGGCACATTAACATCATTCATAATTTACTGCATTAAAGACATAAACTTAGCTTTTATTTGGAGAACTCTCATGTTGACTTCTTTCTTAAACTAGTGGCTGTGGGAAACCACAGAAACCCAAACATTCTGGTTTCATTGGAAGCTAGTTGATGTCAGGTATGACACAGAGGCAAGGTTAGGAAAGAAGAGGGAAATAAAGGGAAATAAATCTAAGCAAGATCCTACCATAATAGTGCCAGACCATTAGTCTACCATAGGAGAATACTCAGTCATGTGATGTGGAATCATGCAAACAAATTCTGAATATTTCCTAATCTTTATTTCATGTCTTTAAGTTTTAGGATTGGGGGGGGGCAGACACCTGTACTGCAGAATAGCAACCAATGCAGCCCAACATATTTGTAGATAACAATACCATATCACCATGCCAAAAGTTGAGACTCCTCTAGACTAAATGGTATGCTCCAAAATTCACTGTTAAAGACATAATGCTCTGAATGTGATAATATCTGAAGATGGAGAGTTTAAGAGGCAATGAAACAGTGGGTATAAAGTCCTTGTAAAAAGATTTCTATCATTACAAATAAAAGCATGGGATATCTCTGTTGTCTCAATTACATGATGATGTAGCATGGGGTGGTTATTTATAAGTATGGAGGAGTATTCTTAGTTAGCAGAGGTGAATGATTAAGGAGACAAGGGTTAAATCAGTGACCCTTCAGATTAGGAATCTATGTATCCTCCAGAACGGGAACTAAGATACAAATCCCTCTCTCTCTCTCTCTCTCTCTCTCTCTCTCTCTCTCTCTCTCTCTCTCTCTCTCATTCTTTCTCTACCCTCAGATGTGTGTGTGTGTGTGTGTGTGTGTGTGTGTGTGTGTGTGTGTGTGTTCCATATACAATGGCATGCACAACCTTGGGGGATTAGTTCTAATCTTGTACCTTGTCTAAGATAGAATCTCTTTACCTCTGCTAAGTGATCCAAGATAGTTTTCTAGTGAGATTCTAGGATTCAAGGATTCAAGTCTTCACCTCTTATCTTGACAAAAAAAATGCTGGGATAAATGTGGTTTACCGCATCCACCTTTACATGATATCAGGGGATCCAATCTCAGGTCTTCATACTTGCACGGCAAGTGTTTTACCCAACTCAGTTATTTTGTCAGCCCATCATTTGAGTAGCCTAGTTTTGCTTTTGTTCTATGGTCCCCTGAGCATATTAATATGATCACACTATCTTCAGTTCTCTACAATTGGCACCTTGAAAACATAAGAAATGAAAAAGCTAATCATTGCTATGATTTGCTCACTTGAGATTAATTTTTCTCTATACTGCTGAGATAGGCTTTAAATTTGTGACCTCCTTGCTTCAGGGTACTAAGTAGCCAGAAGCCTATGCTAATACCAATATATCTGATTCTAATGCAATGGGTGAATGATTTGTTACCAAAAAAGAAATAATAATAATAATAATAATAATAATAATAATAATAATAATAATGTTGAGTCTTGGACAAAATTGAGAAATAATGGGAACTTTTAAAAGTATTTGGGTGATGAGTAATCTACTACTTATAAAAATGCACATTGGGCTGGAGAGATGGCTCAGTAGTTAAGAGCCATCTGCTTTTCCAGAGGTCCTGAGTTCAATTTCCAGCAGCCACATCTATTTGATGCCCTCTTCTAGTGTGCATAAAGACAGAGTACTCATATACATAAAATATGTGAATGAAAACATCTTTAAAAAAACCTTTAGTGAAGAGTGACCTCAAAGGAAAACCAGCAGATTCAACTAACCCGAACTCCATGGAGCTCCCAGAGACTGAATTACCAATACACAGGCTGCAGTGGGAGAAGATTCACTTAATTCTCAGAGACTTGAGGCCCCAGGGAAGGGGGAGGCTTAGTATGTGTGGGAGTACTCTCAGAGGCAAGGGAAGGAAGAATTGAATGAGAAACTGTGTGAAGAGAGACTGGAGGGACAATGACAGGAATGTAAATAAATAAAATAACTTAAAAATAAATATGTAATTGTTATGTCACTGGAGTAAGATCTCACTTTAAAGGGCTTGTGTTAGCCACTATGAGAGTGGGATGCTATAAGAGAAGACTACCCTTGAATTTTGCTTCTTCTGGGTACATTCATTTTACCTCCGTTTTTCTCCCACCTTTGATGCAGAACAAATCAGGCTCTCACCAAACCTCAAGCAGATGCTGGTGTCATACACAGACTGCTCAATCCTAACAACATAAATATTGTTTAAAAATTACCCAGTCTCTGATAATATATAACAGTACATTCTGATTACAAGAAACAGAATTGAGCACATGTAGTAATATATTCATGTGCACTTGGTAATCTGAAATATAAATCTTATTTCAGATTGTGGTCATATAATATATTTGATAGTCAATGATGACCTAATAAACTACCATTACACAAAAGTATATATAATTTAGATCTTAGTTCAGGCAAATCATAAGACATAATTTTCTTATATGAAAGAAAAGCACAAATGTATCATGTTGAAGGTCTAACTGAATACTTATTGAACATACAGAAACACCATATTTTAATGTAATTGTACATATTCAGCTTCTTGGAAGCATGGGATGTAGAATCAGAAACTACAGTCCTGTCCTTTCAGCAAACACTACACACAAACCAGCAGTTGCAGGCCAGTCCACTCGGAAATCACCACACGGGTACCAACAAAGGCAATTCAATCCCACCAGCCAGAGGTTGTAGTCAAAGTGGCAAGAATCAACAGGAATCTCAATAGAAGTTTTTTGGCAAATTTCTTTCTCTGGAGTCACCACAAGCAGGGCTCAGCTACACAATGTAAGTCGAACCAATACAGGTGCGTCATTTGCGAAGAAGAGCGAGGCAGAGCCGAGCAAATCAAGTCTCAAGCTCCCACTGTCTGTGGGGGGTCATATTTATATTCTTTCTGAACATCATTGAGCATGGTGCATTATTTAATGTGTTGTGGTAAAATATCTTTTCACCTGAGTCTACTTCAGGAGGACATTCTTTTATGTGTCTGATTTAGCAAGACATCCTTTCACCTGTGTGCCACAGCAAAACATCATTTGACCTAACTGAAGTCCAAAGGAGCCAGGAGATTCCACTTTAGCCCACAGTTGCTTTAGGAATAGAAATTGCTAAAGAAGATAGCAGACCAAAATAAGGCAAGGATCCCAAAACGATAGTTACTTGGGATGTGTTTAAGTAGGACTCAGAAGAAGGAATGAAAACTTCAAAGCCTTGGCAAGACAGCTTAATAAAACAGGTTGTTGAAGATATTCCCCTACTCTGGAGCTTAAATGAAACTGGTTTGTCATGCTGAGTTATGATTTTCTTTTGTGTGTATGTGGTTTTTATTGGTTATTTTATTTATTTACATTTCAAATGTTATCCCCCTTCCTAGTTTCCTCTCTAAAACACTCTATTCCATCCTCTCTCCCCCTGCTTTTCTGAGGTTGTTCCCACACCCATCCATTCACTGCCCTAGCATTACCCTATGCTGGGGCACCAAGCCTCCATGGGACCAAGGGCTTCCCTTCCTACTGATGCCAGATAAGGCAATCTTCTGCCTCATATGCAGCTGGAGCTATGGGTCCCTCCACATGTACTTTTTGATTAGTCACGGGGAGCCCTTGGGAGGGGTCTGTTTAGCTGACTTTGTTGCTCTTCCTATGGGGTTGCAAACCCCTTCAGCTCCTTCAGTCCTACGCCTAGCTCCTTCACTCGATTCCCTGTGCTAAGACTGATGCTTGGCTTTGAGCATCCACATCTGTATTGGTCAGGCTCTGGCAGAGCCTCTTAGGGGACAGCTCTACCAGGCTTCTGTCAACAAGCATTTCTTGGTATCAGAAGTAGTGTCGGGTTTGGTGTCTGCAGATGGGATGGATACCCAAGTGTGGCAGTCTCTGGATGGCCTTTCCTTCAGTCTCTGCTCTACTCTTGGTCCCTGCATTTCCTTTAGACAGGAACAATTCTAGGTTAAAATTTTGGAGATGGGTGAGAGGCCCCATCCCTCAACCAAGGGCAGTGCCTAACCTCTGGATATGGTCTCTACAGGGTCTCTCTCCCCTTTGTTGGGTATTTCAGTGAAAGTCATCCTCATTGGGTCCTAGGAGCCTCTTGCTTTTCTGGCATCTGGAACTTTCTAGTGGCTGTCCTCTGCTCTCCAACTGCTATACAGCTCCTTTCAATTTCCTGACCCCCCGCATGTCTCCCTCTTCTCTTCTCATACCTGATCCTGCACCCTTTTCCCTCCCCCTCTTCTCTCCCTCCCTGGTCTCTCCCTTCCTCTACCTCCAGTGATTCTTTTGTTCTCCCTTCTGAGTAGGACTTAAGAATCCACACTTTAGTCTTCCTTCTTCTTGAGCTTCATATGGTCTGTGAGTCGTATCATCAGTATTCTGAGCTTTTTGCCTAATACCCAGTGAGTACATGTGCATTCTTTTGTGATTAGGTTGCCTCACTCAAGACTAGAAAATGATTTTCTTTTTTGAGTTGAACACATTTCTCAGTTCTAAATAAATAATGATATATATTGTAAGATTGTGAATTATCTGTAGTTAAATTTTAGATGCTAGGAATTGACTGATATATATAAAAGGCATATGGGTATACAACTGATAAATATTGAGATAAATCTTAACGTAAATAGGGGAATGTGAACAATAAAACAAATTAATTATAGATAGTGAATAACGATGCAAAAATGACAATTGCTGTAATTCTCTCATTTTTATGACGAAAAATAAGTAGAAACTGTCAAAAAGTCAATAAATCAAAAAGCAAAATTAAACACATAAAAATAATAGCAATTATGTAAACTAAAACTAAATCCATTATCACAACATGTAGAGAGAACATAAATATTTTAACAGCTGTTTATGTCATAGTCCACTGAAGAGGGAAACAGGGGTGTGTTGATGAGTCTAGATTTGCTTTCTAAAGAACTACATCATGAATTAATTACATCACTGGCCTTATCAAAGTGCCCCTGTGTCTAAGCTTTATACCCAGTAGATTAAAATCCTCTCTCTTTTCCACTCTTGAATTTAGAAATGTAACTCTGTGTGTGTGTGTGTGTGTGTGTGTGTGTATGCATGTGTGTGTCTGTGTGTGTGTGTGTATGTTTCTCCTGTTCTTGTGTGTTTGTTTCTTTTTTTCTTCTTTGAAAGCAGAATTGATATAGCAGAGACTTGAAAGTAAACACATTTTAGAATTCCTTTCAGTCTTTCTCCATCTGTCATCAGAACATGCCCTAGCTAGCCTGATTCTGCTGCATAAAATACCTACCTCAAAGTTCAACCTGATACCACACCCCAAAGGGCCCTTCTTGGGCTTCTACTTTTCTTTTGGCTAAGCCCTTCTCCCACACTGAGCCTTTAATCCCTTTGTCTGTAATGCATCTCAGCTAGTGCTGGAAACAAGCACAGTCCTCCTAGGCCAGGTGGCATCCACTCTCCTCACCTCCCCATAGCCTCCCAGGTCCTCCCTTGCCTCTGGCGTCTTAGGCATGCCTGACTGCATCACCAAAGCCTCTGCACCTCACTGGCCATCTTCCCACCTCCCCCAACTCCTATCATTTAGACACAAGAAAGCTGAAACAAGTAAAAAAAGTTTAATAAACCTTCATCTGAAGAATTTATTTTGTAAAATTGAAACTCAAAAACAGAGGCCCATTTCACTTCTCACTTCACACAGTGAGTCAAGAAGAGAGAAGACTGAGGTCCTAACCTTGTAATAAATCTCTAATTTAAATGTCTCAATTTTTGCTGACATATTCTTCCTGGCAACCCTGAATCTAAATTTGGGCACTAACGTGAACCTTTCCTCAGTACCACCAAAACAAAATTCTGTTTAACTACTGTTTACCATATCTTGAGGATATGGACATTTTAAGCCAATAAAAATATCACCAGCAACCATTAAATAGGCTTTAAATATTATTTCTTAAATTTTAAAATTTGGAGGGAACCAAGTATTGGAAATGATATGAGAAAAATATCAGAGACTACTTGACAAATTTCGCAGTGTGTGTTGAAATCCAGTATATTTAAAGATGAAGGATGTTTTGCTTCATGTGTCCTGTCTAGGAGGAATGGTTTATTTGGCTTTCTCTTTCATATCACTCTTCATTACTGAAGGAAGGTAGAACAGGAATTCAATCAGGGCAGGAACACGGAGGCAAGAGCTGATACAAAGACAATGGAAGAATGCTGCTTCCTGGTTTGTTTACATGGCTTGCTCAACCTGCTTTCTTAGAGTTCCTAAGACTACCAGACTAGAGATGGCTCTGCCTACAATAAGCTGGGTCAGCTCCTATCAATTACTGATGAGAAAATGCCCTACAGGCTTGCCTACATCATAGTCTTTGAAGTCATTTTCTCAATACAGGGTTTCTCCACTCTGATGACTCTAGTTGTGTCAAGTTAACATGAAACTAACTGGCATACCTTGCGATTGTAGTAGAAATGTATTTTCTAGATGAAATTTGCAAAGGTTCATAAGAAGACCTGCAAAACAAATTCACTAGAGATGGCAAGTCCAGTAAAGGGCATGAGTAAGATCATAATAAACAAATTCACTATATTTACAAATCTCATTGTATACATTGGCTAAAATTAACCCTGACAGTTAAACCAATATAGACAGAAATTCCAAAACAAATATTTTGGTAAAACAGAAAATTTTAATATGATATAATCATTATGTTAAATATTTTAGTGATTGTTAACAATATGTTAACCTGTTGTAATAATATAAAAATAAAAATGTATTGTGGTCTTTTTACCTGCTAGGTCCTAACCACAGTACCCCAAGATATCTGCTAAATATCTTGGCGGAAACACATCCCAGCTGCACGCTTTCCTACACTCAAACCCTCACATAAAAGAACACACAACACAACAATCTTTGACCCAATTGGTAAGATATAATTGCCCACTTAAACATACAAAGCCCGGTACCATCCATCCCTTGAGAACATTAATAACAACCTGTAAATACACAGAGCAGAATCTTAACATCACCTGCCATCTTGTCCTGCCACGGCTTCTCTCCCTCTCTCCCTCCGGTCTCGTCTCTTCCTCCCTCTCTTCTGTTCTAGTCTCTTCCTCTTCCTTCAAACTTCTCTTCCACCCATCCTTCCTTCTCCTCCAATGATAGGCCTCCTTCTATCCTGTACCTGCCCCTCACCTGTGCTTTACAAATTCAATGGCAAGGTTCTGGTGAAGTCACCTGATTCCTGAGTACGTGACTAGACAGCAGTCCTTGGGACAGTGGAATTAGCATCAAAATACAGTTAACTTCGGGGCAAACCACAACATTAACCATTGATGCATATTGTTTAAAATGTATACAGGCTTAATTATACATAAATACATGCATAGTGATAAAGAATACAAATAGACACACCTTGGTATAAAAAGTATGTACACTGTTAATAAATGCTACAGATGTACACATTTATATAATAATATAAGAGCAAGCACATGAATATTAAATCCTTATTCATTATGATGACCATCTCAGAGTAAAGAGAACTCTTAATCTATATCTGGGCTATTTTTAATTTAAAATGAGACATAAATAATTAAAATAAATGGTTAAATGATAAGTGCAGAGAAATTCATGACATTTTCCAATCAAATTTTCTATGTATTTATACAGTCAGCTACCACCTCACGCATGTTCAAAATTGCTGGCATGGTAAAGGTCTGATGGAAGGTTGTTCACAAACGATGAGAAGTTATAGCCCATCTTAGGTGATGTAACACATATATTCTCCACCATTTAATAGTATGATGTGCAATGATTCTGCAAATAAACACTAATGAACACATTGTGAGACCTGCGGTGGGTAGTGTGAAGGACAGCCCATCTTAGGTGATGTAACACATATATTCTCCACCATTTAATAGTATGATGTGCAATGATTCTGCAAATAAACACTAATGAACACATTGTGAGACCTGCGGTGGGTAGTGTGAAGGACGTGTAACATTATTGAAACAAGTTTAGAGAGTGATACAGTCAGGATTATCATTTTGAAAATGAAAGTCTTAAGTGGAAATTTAAATCAGAAAAACTAAGTACAGGAAAGATTGTGCAGGAAATCTCATGCAGAAAACCCATGGTACTGGGAAGAGACTATCAGGATACCAAGAAGTACAGGCTGACAAAAGCCTGATACAGCTGTCTTCTGAGAGGCTCGGCCAAAGCCTGACAAATACAGAGGTGGATGCTCACAGCCAACCATTGGACTGAGAACTGGGTCCCAGTGGAGGAGTTAGAGAAAGGACTGAAGGAGCTGAAGGGGTTTGCAACCCCATAGGAAGAACAATTATCAACCAACGAGACCCCCCAGAGTTCCCAGGGACTAAACCACTACCCAAAGAGTATCATGGACAGACCCATGGCTCTAGCCGCATATGTAGCAGAGGATGGCCTTGGGAGAAGAGGCCCTTAAACCTGTAAAGTCATGATACCCTAGTGTAGGGGAATGCCAGGGCAGGGAGGAGGGAGGGAGAGGGTGGGAGGTGGGGGAGCACCCTCATAAAAGCAGAGGGATATAGAATGAGACAGTGGGTTTATGGAAGGGAAACCAGGAAAGGGATAAAATTTGAAATGTAAATAAAAAATATGCAAAAAAAATCTGGAAGCTGAGTGACTGAAATGTGGAAGTTCTTAGGCACAAGGAAGAAACAGAATCATAGTTGGGGCTTACAGGCCACGGCTGGAAGACTGAATGCTATTATAGGACCAGTGTAAAGCTGGTAAGAGACTGGTAAGATAAGAATGTATCCGATCTGACTTATCTAGTTAAATGACTACTTTGACTGGTAAATAGTAAGCCGACCTAGGAAGGACAAGACTTCTGTATAATGTTTTCAGAGCCCCTAATTCATCCAAATGCTGATGTAATTGCTTTTGGGTCATATGGCCTAAGGACTGGTCTCTGGGGGCTCAGTTCACTGATAAGATTAATAAAAAAACAAACAAACAAACAAACAAAAAACCACCGAATTCAAATCTCAGCTTCATTGTACAGCACTTCTGTAATTCTGAGTAATGATAGCAGATAATATTTACTGGGTTCTTATGACACATCATAAATCATGTTAAAAAAGGGGGTATCAATTATCTCATGGAGTTCTCAGGACTGCTCTATGGAGGGCTATATTAATATGCTATCTTCATAACATGAGAAAACTGAGACTTACGAGACGTATTGACTTACATAAGTAAGCAGCCGTCAGGCATGGACTCAAGCAGTCTTGAAGAGCCCTCATCTGCTTCGCTACCTTATTTAATCTATAAACCAGAAATAAACGATATCATTAGTGGAACTGACGGATTGAATAAAATAGTGCCCATGAACTTACGGCTCCAGTATTAGCACAAAGTTACTACACTGTTGTATTTCCAAGTGCTTCAGGTTCCTGCGAATGACATAGCCCAGTAAGTTAAGAGCAATTGGGAGAATTAATGTCATGCCTCAATGCATCATCTCCACTTGGGTAAATCCATAACTTCTCAGTGAGAACATTGCCTGGGAATCAATCAACTACGAGGCCTGGAAGCAAAGGTAGAGACTAGTGATGATTTGGAAAATCTTGAATGGGAGAATGGCTACCCTAACACTGGGGCAGGAAATGGAATAGGCCCCTATGCAGATGACCAAGTGGAGATCCAGGAAAATATATACAGTGTAAAAATATGTATTTTCTTACACAATGTCGTATTTTTTAATAGAAAAGTCACAAATAGAGAAAATTGACCATTTTATGGTTAGAAGGTAACCTTTTATATCCAAACTGCTGGAGAAAAAAATTAATTTAAGGTAACTGTTATCAAAATCATTCTCTTCAATGACTACTTCTTAAGTGATACTACCCACTCTCAGGTTCCCATCATATTTTATAATAATTTAATAAAAATTAAATTATATGAAATTAAAATGGCATTATCATTATTTCAAGATGATATAAATCAACCTTGGTGTATTATAGTTTTTCCTTTCTCAGAGTTTGTTTTGTTTTAAGACATTGTCTCACTAGATTTCCCAAGCTGGCCTTGAGCTATTCCCAATCTCTCTACCTTAGGCTGCTGGTGCTGGGATTATTCAATGGTAATAACTTTCCTATACTAGATCCATGTAGTACTGACTAAAATTACCTTATTTTCTAAACCATTAACCAGCTCTTAATCCCAGGAGAGAAAATTTTAGAAAATGTGACTCTAATTGGTGAAAACATTGCATAGATAGATGGACAGTCTGCAGGTGAGGCAAGCCCCACAGTCTGGCTTTGCCTCTGCCTAAGCCACAGTGATGAGCCAATATTGAAATGGAGAAACACACGGAAAGCAAGTGCTTGCTCTCTGCCTCAGTCTAATGTTATTGAAAAGTACAGAGAGGAAAGCAAAGGCCAAGATGAAAGAAAAAAAGAAAAGAAAAAGACAATAAAAGAGAGCAAAGAGAGCAAAAGCAAGCCAAGGAAAACAGATCCACAACAATGTAAAGACTAGATACAGTTGCGCTGCTTTTCGTCCTAGCTGGTGCCCTTAGTCCAGTAATTTAATGTCTGAACATATGACTAGAACATAATCCATGAGGTGGTTCTAAAGATCCAGTGATTAATAGAAATGTGATGCCTGCATCAATGCTTGTAACATAATGGTTATTCATAAATTGTAGTTATTATTATAAAAATGTTACACTATTATTGTCAAGGTCTCTAAACCCAAATGTTACATTTTACATCTTAATAATCATAGGGGCACAGTTTGTGGAATATAATACAATACCTAGTGAATTGTTGAGTGATTCATTGGTCCCAGTAGCTCCTCTGCCCAACATATTGTGAACACCTTTATAAAAGAAGGCGGGGAGGGGACGAGGGCTTACGGACAGAAAACCTGGAAAAGGAATAACATTTGAAGTATAAATAAAAACTATCTAATAAAAAAGGAATAAAACCAAAAAAAAAGAAATAAAAATAAAATAACTAGGTGCTAACAAAGATACAAAACCCACTAGTAAAAACTCAACAGATCCCCAAAATCATCAGTGACTATCAAGTTTTGCTTTGTTACTTTGATAGCTCTGACTTTGCATTCCACTTCTAGGCAGTGATAGGTCTTTGGATCAAGCACATGGACATGTGTAGATGTGTATGTGTATGCATGTAATTACAGTTTGGTGGAAAAGTCATCCTTGGGAAGGTGAAGTCCTGCTGTCTACATATTTTTCATGTCTTCTCCATCACTTTATTCTTTCCACTCCCTTAAAGTCTTCATATATCATAATAATAGAGCTTCTCGACTCCCTCTAGAAACTCACTGAGTTCTGAGATTTCCACAATTTCATAGGACTGGCATCTCAGGTAACTGAATGCTGTAGTAGGATGCTGCACACAGGAGAGCAGAAACCTTACAGTGGGATGGGCATTCCTTACTAATTACACTAATGACTAAAATGTGAGGCTCACCAGTCATGTTATGCTTCCAGAACAGATGGAGAAAAAGATTTCAACGGCCTGTCATGAGTCAGAAATCCTAGTTCTACTCTGGTTTCCGTGACTTTGGAAGGCTTGTTTATCTCAGCTCCAACTACTGAAGTTGTGGAATAACTTTGCCTTAAAAAAAAAAAAGAAGTCATAGAAAGCAGCAACACTAGCAGCCAAGCTCACATCTCCCATTGCCACTCTGGGGAATAAAAATGCCTGCGTTGGCATCAGTATTGAGCTTTGAAGCATAGGATTGGACAGGATATAGAAATTCTAAGCATATACCTTTGGAAGAAAAAATACAGCATGGAAGGGAAGAAAGAACAGACTGTGTAGCATCAAAAGTTCTCTGACCATGTCTTTGAAAAAGCAAAACATGAAGAAAATAATTCAGAATTAATTTGGAAGTCATCCATGCATTGCTAAAGTCTAATAGTGGAACCATGGCCATAGAAATTAATATTTATATAGTATCTGTGTTTATTGTCTCATTTGTCAACCCCAGTTTCATGAAGGATCTACATGATTATTCCCATTATAGGTAGGCAAAAGAACTTCAGTTATTAAATGTGTTCTCGTTTCATATCTGCTTCTGTGATTTTTAAAAAAAAAAGTCACTCTGGCCCAACTAAACTTAATGTGAAGTTTGTTAACCTATGGGTTACAGTCCATCATTGGGAGAAGTCAGAGGAGAAACATGAGAAGTCCTGCTCACAGGTTTGCTAACACACTAACACATAGTTAACGATTTTTCTTATTTTTTTAATTGGATTTTTTTTTTTACATTTCAAAGGTTATTCTCTTTTCCTGTTTCCCGTCCATAAACCCCCAATCCCATTCCCTCTCTCCCTTCTTCTATGAGGGTGTTTCTCCACCCACCCACCCACTCCTCCAGCCTCCCGGCCCTGACATTCCCTTACACTGGGAGGTCTAGCCTTGGCAGGACGAAGGGATTCTGCTCCCATTGGTGCCAAACAAGGCCATCCTCTGCTACAGATACAACTGGAGCCATGTGTACTTTTTGGATGGTGGTTTAGTCCCGTGGAGCTCTGGTTGGTTGGTATTTTTGTTCTTTATGGGATTGCAAACTCCTTCAGCTCCTTCAGTCCTTTCTCTAATTTCTCCAATGGGAACCCCGTTCTTGGTTCAATGGTTGATTGTGAGCATCCGCCTCTGTATTTGTAAGGCTCTGGCAGAGTCTCTCAGGAGACAGCTATATCAGGATCCTGTCAGTATGCACTTCTTGGCACCAGCATTATTATCTGGGTTTGGGGGCTGCATGCATATGGGCCAGATCCCCAGATGGGGCAGTCTCTGGATGCCCTTTCCTTCAGTCTCTGTTCCAAACTTTGTCTCCATATCTCCTCCCATGAATATTTTAATTCCCCCATCTAAGAAGGACTGAAGTATCTCCACTTTGGCTATGCTTCCTCTTGAGCTTCATGTGAACTGTGGATTGTATCTTGGGTATTCCAAGCTTATGAGCTAACATCCGCTTATCAGTGAATGCATACCATGTGTGTTCTTTTGTGATTGGTTTACCTCACTCAGGATGAGATTTTCTAGGTCCATCCATTTCCCTAAGAATTTCATGAAGCCACTTTTTAAAATAACTGAATAGTGTTCCATTATGTAAATGTACCACAATTTCTGTATCTAGTCCTTTATTGAGGGACATCTGGGTTCTTTCCAGCCTCTGGCTATTATAAATAAGTCTGCTGTGAACATAGTGGAGCATGTGTCTTTGTTATATGTTGAAGCATCATTTGGGTATATGCCTGGGAGTGGTATACCTGGGTCCTCAGGTATTACTATGTCCAATTTTCTGAGGACCCTCCAGACTGATTTCCAGAGTGGTTGTACCAGCTTGCACTCCCACCAACAATGGAGGAATGTTCCTCTTTCTCCACATCCCCGCTTGCATCTGCTGTCACCTGAGTTTGTGATTAGTTTCTGACTAATGTGAGATGGAATCCTCAGGGTTGTTTTGATTTGCATTTCCCTGATGACTAAGGATGTTGTACATTTCTTTAGATATTTCTCAGCCATTCAATATTCCTCAGTTGGGAATTCTTTGTTTAGCTCTGTACCACATTTTTAATAGGGTTATTTGATTCTCTGTAGTCTAACTTCTTGAGTTCTTTGTATATATTGCATATTAGCCCTATTGGATGTGTATGTAAGACAAAGGATACTGTCACTAGGACAAAACAACAGCCAACAGATTGTGTTAACTACTTTTCTTATGCCAGCCCACAACCACCTTCCCAGAAAATGGTTTTGCAAAGAATAGTCTGTATTTTCTACATCAATTACTTCTCAACAAAATCCCTGCCACACATGTTCACAAACCAGTCTAATTTAGGAAATCTTTCAATTTTGACCCCTTCTCAAATGACTCTAAGCTATGTCAAGTTAACACATAAAGATAACTAGGATGAAAAAATGTTAAATGATACTATCTTAAATATAATCCCAAAAATCATAGCTGTCAGACTCAGTAGGTAACCATATTTTATGATTTTAAATTCTACAGGTGTTTCTGCACTTATCCTTATATGATTGAAGGATTGAACAATGTACCCCATGGTGATGAGAACTTTGATGCTGTCCAACTTAGAATCTTTCTCCTTAGCGGATTTGATGATTTTCGCTAAATGAACAGAAATGCTGTAGGACCTACGTACAGGAGTTAACTGATAAAGGATGCAGATCAAGTGAGCTTTGCGAGTAGTAGTTGAAAATAAAGATTGCCCATGTGTCCACTCAGCACTTCTGGATTCTCTGACTTAAAATGTGTTGTTGGGGCTAGCAATTTGCATACCTAAATTTTATTTCAATCAGTTTAGATGGCCATAGCAAGGTAATTAGACTCGGTGGTGTAAAAGAATAGTTTCTTTGCAGTTTGGAGTCTAGAAAACCCAAGATCTAAGAGCAAGCAGTCCAGTGCTAGATATTACTCTGCTTGCAAAACTGTCTTCTTCGTCATCCTTACCTGGTGGAGGATAAAGTGAGAAGAGAAACAAGCTTTGTCCTGTTTCTTGAAAATATAAATGCCCCCTCCTGGTGATTTCATTCACATGATCTGTTTAGTTGGATTAAACCTTACATCCCTAATGCCACCTGGGGGTTCAATATATGGACATTGAAAGTACCCAGAACAAAATCAGTGACAAGCGTGGATTCAGACATGTTTGCCTTTTCATTAATGAATACCTGAAAGTAATGGCAATGTGGTCCTAATTCAACATTGTACTATTGTGTGATTACTGCCCGGAGGGAGTAGAAACATATCCAATATTTAATATTTCCAATGTTCGACTCTTTAATTCAGGCGTATTGTGAATTATACTAATTTTGCTTTGTCATGTTTGCTTTAATAAGATGCTCTGGCAATAAAAGAGATATTTTCATATAGTGTGATATGCGTGTCAAGATTCTTGCACACTGTATGTCAGAACACAAATGACTGGAGCAGAGATACATCAGCCTAGAACAGTGTGGTTTAGTTGAAGTCAAACGGGAATCCTGCTCGGCATTTAGCAACCTTCACTTTCAGGAAAATAATTTCCCAGGCCTTTACTATGGCCATTTGGTTCCTTTTGAGACTACTGCTAGCTTTCTGTTACTGATGTTTATTGCTTCAAAACTTTTTTTTAATAGATGGAGTAGAAATTTCAGTAGACAAATAACTGCAAATCTAGGCTGGAAAACTGTCTGGAAAGCCAGATGGACCAGGCATAGGAATCTCTGCTGTTGATCACTGTGTTCGCTGATGAGGATTTATGGAGCGTGGATGGAATGGATTCAATGTATAGGCAGCAAGTGAGAACATATGTGAGTTAAATTACAGCATATGTGGATTACAGAAGTTGTCAGAGAAGGAAGTGGTGATAACATAACAATTTAGAAAAGTATAAAGGAGCTAGGGGACAAATAAATCATAGTAACATAATTTAGTTAGGTTTGCTTTATTAACAGGAGGAAACAAGAATGAAGTATATGATGGTGACGACAGCAGATATAAATAGCTGAATTTATTTGGTATTTACCATGGACTGTACCAATGCTTCCCATGAAAAATGCCTCAGTTGATCTAGGAACAATGATCACTACTATCTCTACTTTATAAGAAAGAAACTGATTTTATATATATATATATATATATATATATATATATATATATAACTCATCTCATATCCAACAACAGCTTAGGTACCATAGGAAATTGGGTTTATGACAAAATCATATGAAATATGAAAAGCTATTTTAAAACTTTGTTCAACTAGCCTTGGCACTATGTACCTTGCCTCAAGCCCTCCTACCTTGGCCTTGACCAATGCCAAAGTTTGTTCTAACTGAAATTTCTGGTTCCATATGATTGTCAAATTCTGTGTCTCCAAAGACCTCTTTCCTAAAGTCCAGGGACAAACACAGTTACTAAAAAGGCTGCTGAAGACCTGAGTCCCAGTAGCAATCCCAAAGAGAGGTAGGCAGCTTTCCATCGAATTTCTGAAGCACAACAACCAGTCTTTGGAAATTCAGAACCAAGCAGCTCCATGTCTCCCATAAATTACAGTGATTAAATTTAATAGAGGGTAATGACTGCATAATCCCAGTCATGGTTCATTTTTTGGAATGTTTAGAGTCTTGTTAAAGAATGTATTCAAATCCCATCGAGATTGCTACCTGTGCCCTGGATGCTACTCAAAAATTAAAATAGGTCTGTTCAGGGTTACTTCATCCAAGGTCAGAATGCAAATCTTGTCTCACACACACACAGATAGTAAGCAGTGAAAATTTGCTGTTCTCACCTCACCAAAATTCTTTGATAAGCAGTCTAAATATTTAGTGTAAATATGGTACTGTCTTTACCTCTAAATAGAGATCTCACTTCAAACAAACTGAAATTCCCCCCATGGAAATACTTGTAACGATATGGGAGATGATAAGCTATGCACATCTATGTAGAGGTATAAGATTGATTGACTCTCGCAGTAGGAAGAGAACAAGGTTATTTATTGATTAGATGCTTTATAGCATCTTTCCTCTGAAAGGTTCAACTTACACACAGTCAGGGAAAACTTTGTCCAAGGGATATAATTTATGGGAGGTGAGGGAAGCAGGTGAGGGAAGTAGTAAAAGAAAAAAAATCATTAGAAAATATACAACTCCCTGAAAGACCAAATGTGGGAAATCATACACATTGGAGAAAACACTATGGATGGATTTGGATGAAAACAATAGGGATGAAATGGTCAAGATTCACACACCAATGAAAGAAAGGATGGGAACAAGGAAGGAAGAAGAAAGAAAGAATGAATGGAAGGAAGGAAGGACAGGGAGTGAGTGAGAGAGAGAGAGAATACATACATACATACATACATACATACATACATACATACATACATACATATATGTGCGTTCCATAAGATGTTCTGAGTAATTGGCTAGAATGTTCTTTTTTTAAATTCACTTTACATCCTGCTCACGGCCCCTCCCTCCCAGTCACCCCCTTACAATCCTTCCTTTCTCCCTCCTCTAGTAAAAGCACACAGAATCTGTCAGCATCAAAGTTATTCTGCCAAAAAGAAATGAGAGAAAAGAAATGAAGAAATAGAAAATAAGACGAGTCAGCAAGTAAAGATGCTTCATTCCAAGCTATCACTGGTGGAAGAAAAGAACTGACTCCTGCAACCAAGTTGTCCCCTCACATCCACACACACCCTGTGGCAAAAATGTGCATCTACATATATGTGCATGCACACATATAAACCTAACAAAAAGTTTAAAGTAAAATACTAGGGGGGAAAGGCCTTGTTCCGTAACTCCATATTTCTATTTTCTCTTCCCCCAGCACAGGGAAATTTCTTTTAGAGCTGGGAGAGATAGACATATAGAGATAGATAAAGCTGGTGAGAGAGATCAGTAGGCCTCCGATTAGCAACCCCTTACCCATCCATCTCTATGATGATTTGTTCATTCCGAGTCTTCAGATCTTGGATATAACACCTTGACTATTATTTCTATTATACAAGTGCATCACACTTTGTCTCTGCAGTATTACTTCCATGAGGAAACGGGAATAATGCTGTTCATGAGTTTAAACAGAAAGGGCAGGAAACAGGAAGGATAGAGATCCAGAAGGTCAAAACAGTTTTCATCCCCGCTCATGGGCCCCATGCCAACAGGAAGGACAGTGAAAGCAGAAACTGTAGGGAAGATGAAACAAACAAAGAGCTTGAGGATCAGGTAGGAAACACTAGCTTTAACTGAGGGAATTTTCTTCTTCTTCTTCAAGAATGCGCTGAAAGACAAACACCTTAAAATAGACAAAAACTCTCAAGGGTGTATTAATCTTCCTATGCAAAGTGACTAAATCATCTGTGGCAATCATGTCACTCAGTGCCTAGCAAGATATTTAAGACCTTGCAATGTCGCTCCTCAATTAAAATGGCTTCACTGTTACAATGCAAAATGATTCATCATTTTCATCCTCACTACTGTTAGCAAGGATATGGACTTCGTGCTGTCCTTTGGTAATTACAACCTACATCTAGTGCATGCATAAATTAAGCAAACTAAAACCCAGTTATCAGGATGTCAATAGGTTCAAAAAAAAAAAGGATACAGGGATTCACTTTGTGAACTTATTCATTTTTATTATGCATTCAATTGCATCATTTCCTTAGTGTGTGGCTATCACCCATTGGCTCATGTTTTGCTCTGTCTGCTGCCCCAGTAGACTTTCTTACCCACCTAAAATCTGTACGTTCTGTCTACTGTCACCATATGCGTCCTTTCTCCTTGATACAAGCCTGTCACTGCCATCACTTCCCTCTGCCTGCATGACATATCCATCTCTCTGCTGCTGATTGGCTGCTGTTACAGGTGATGGAGGCTGATGCAGATGGACTCCAGCGGTTCCCATGAGTGTTTTATGTGCTTGCGCTGATTTACAGCCAGTTCAGCATTCCTTTAAATGGTCATAAATTGGATTGATGTCATAAATCATATCTAAAGAAAGTGCCTGAGTCCCAGCTCAGGCAGCTATGCTAATGCCTGTGAAAATAACAAAGAAACATCCTTATTCAAGCCAGGCTCTCCAGCATTAAAAGGCCAAATTGTAAGGAGCTGTCAGTTACTGAGAGGGGAAAAGGTAAAGAGGGGGAGAGAGGTCTTTGTAGAGATTATTAATAACATAGCCAGTAAGAAAGTATAGATGTGTGCCCGTGAGAATGAACAGCCGGAGGATGAGGGGCCACTGAAACCGTGAAAAAAGACTGCTGGATATGGAAAAGATAAATGCAAATGAAATATACTGTATGGCAATGGATTATATCAGTGGCTGATATATGGGAAAGAGTATCACATTGTTGAGCTTGCAGCCATTAATGTGATATAGTGGCTCTGATATGCCAGTTGACAGCCATCCTGGTGCAGGGGAAATAAAGAACATGGTACAGTCTTTCAAAACAAAGGTTCAAAGAAAAGACAGGAAATTACAGCACTACAAGTTTATAAAACCCAAACTGTATGAGATAATTATGGATTCTGATAGCCTCATTATTCTTTATCAGGACTCCAATTTCAGAAAAAAGGAAGACCCTCCCCCTTGACAGGGGCTACCTATTCTACTCTCAACAAGGATTAGGATGGGGACTTTCTGGTCTTTAAAGGTTATTACAAGTGACTAAAGTGTATATACTTCCCACTGATGTTTTAAGAAGAAAGATTGGCATCCCAGGACTTCCTCATCAGAGGTCTGTAGCCAGCATTCCTTTTCAGGATTCTTAGTAATTTAAGCTGTTCACAGAAATTTTCTGCTACTCTAAGCTCATTCACTCATTAACCAGTCCTTGTTGAAAACTTCTTTGAAATAGTACCTGGTTTGTTGGGCCATTTTAATTGGATAGTTTGCCCACAGGAAGAATGTCAAGGGTCTAGACACTCATAATGCACTGCACTGACAGATGCTTTCCTGTCCCCTCAGTGGTTTCCAGGTCCCTTGAAGATTTTGTTAACAATTTCCTGTCACCTGTTTGTGCTCTGTCTGGCATATAACATATGCTGTTGACTTGAGAGTTTAACAATTGATTATTTTTCTCCTTTGGCTCTTAGAACCTTACTTTTCCACTCAGATCTTGACTTTACTTATCGATTGAGGCCGAGGGCTCATATGGAAGATATTTTCCTCCTAAACAGGCTCACAACCTTCTCCCCTGCCATCACTACCACACACGTTTTCAGAACGAGCATCCTTTCAGACTCCCAAAAGGAAGTGTTATGACATTTTTTCCTTCTAATGGACCTGCGACCTGTAGTCCCCCATTTCATTGGGTATTTTTGCCTCTATCATTGACCCCCATCTTACTCTGCGCACTGCTTCTACTCAATCTCATCTATTTCTCCAAGGATACTCTTTCAACAGCAAATATCTATGATTCTTCCATCTCCCGATCCTCCTACTGAAATCCAACCCTGATTGCCCTTTGAACTGAACCACTTTAGTTTGACGAGGAAAACCTTCACTCCTCTGATTTTGCCTATTTCTGTTTAGAATATGACCGTTTCCAGTTATTCAAGCAGAAATATCAGCATCAGTGTCATCTCATGTTGTTTTGTTTTGTTTTTGCTTTTTTGGTTTGTTTGTTTTTTTGTTTGTTTCTTCTCTGGCCAGAATATCTACATGGTTATGTAGATATGTAGGAAACTTTTCCAGCCCTAAGAATTGACTTTGAAATTTGCCTTTGGTTCTGTGTATTGACAACCACAGCCTGATTTCAAGCCCTTCTTACCATAATACTTGATGCAGTATGGATCATAAATACCCCTCATTGACCGCCGAACATATTAAGACATGATAAAGCATATGTGGCTACTTGTATTTTATAATTGGAGGCATGCTCATCATGAGACCTTCTTCTAGATTGACAGATAGATGATAGATAGATAGATAGATAGATAGATAGATGATAGATAGATAGATAGATAGATAGATAGATAGATAGATAGATAGATAGATAATCTTTCCCTCTCTTTTTGCTCACAAGGTAAAAAAGAGCTTGCTTTGATATCATCATGCTCTGATGCTCTGAAACAGGTCCCAGAGGAAAAGGACCAATAAATCATAGTCTATAAAACCATGACCTCAAATATACATTTTTCTTACTATGTTATTGTCTTGAGTTTGTGTTACAGTCATGGGAATGTGACTGCTAACTCATCTCCAATTTCTAATCCTTCAGTTAGTATGTCCATCATGGTTGCTGTTGCTTGGTTACTCTTCTAAAATTCGTACCATGTGATGCCACCCTCTGCTTAAAACCTACTCCTTCAATGCATTCAGAACAAATCTTAACAGATGCGCATATATGTGCCTACGTATTTGGAAAGGAATGGTCATAACACATAGCAAGCACTTAATATGGCATTAACATACTTGTTAGCATCACCTAAGAGCACATGCTCTTAACACAGCCTACTTTGCCATAGGCAGCTGGGAATCTTGCCAGTTCTTGAACACACAGTGTTGTCAACTGGGTCAATCAAGGCAGCTTACAAAAGAGGCAGACTGCCTATAGTAAATCTAGAACAAATCTATTCTCTATCTTATAAACACCACCCATGGGCTCGAAAAGACTCTGAGTTTGGCCACATCTTTTCAGAAAGAAGCACGTTCATATGATGATCCTTTTTCCCTGGTGTGCTAACCACCTCAAGTGTCTCCATAGAGACATCCTCTTCCTCCGTTCAGACACTGGATTGGAACTGCTCAAATATCAATAGTTCTCAAACTGAAGTTGATATGGGAATCACTACAGATCTTCCTAGAGCAGTGGTTCTCAACCTTCCTAACACTGCATGCAACCATCCAGTACAGTTCTTCATGTCTGCTGATCACCAGTACAAAATAATTTTATAGCTACTTCATAGTTGTAATTTTGATACTGTTATGATTTGTACTGTGAGTATCTGTGCTTCTTGATGGTCTTAGGCAACCTCTACGAAAGAATCTTTTGATCATCATGGGAGTCAAGACCCACAGATTAAGAACAGTTGTTCTAAAGGATTATTCCCTATCCACACTCTGAGGAAAAGCAGTCTAAAAATTTCGAAAGGGAATCATGAAACTGTCCTGGAAATAAGTTCTCCCAGGTAATTGGGAGCTTTGGCCAAGTCAGTAGTTTAAATAAACTGGACCTGCTTAATTAACCTCTCCCATTGGAGCATAGGACAATAACACAGAGGCAGCTGGAGTGAGGTCATGAAGGATGCACAATAAAAGTGAAGCCACCACACCTTTCTCATGTAACACAGAAAACAGTGTTTGCTTTCAAGGCTGATAAATAAAAGATAGCCTTTTTCATCTAGCTTTATGATACGGAAACATTGTTAATGAGACATTTGTAAATGTGCCAGGCAGCCATGATCCTTCAATTCTAAAGCCTAAGCTCCAAGCTTCTGTGCATTCTGTCTAACACAGACGCCGGAGTCACTAATGTGGGCACTTGACATTTCCCCAGGATCATATTTACATTTCTCACAAATTAAGCTAATGCCATTTAAAACCAGTGCAAATCTCACAATATACTTCTCAGGTTTCCTGCTTTCAAATGCTGCCAGTTGTAACCATTTATAGAATCTTGTTATTTATTCTAAATGTTAATCTAATGGCTAGCCAGGCAGCAGACATGGCCTTCAACGTGGCTGATAATCAGAAGTCTAGTGTGCCTAGGCTGTCACAAGGTTGAGAGAAAACCTTGCTTAGGTGGTCTCCAATGGCCACTCTAGATTTATCTTTCCTGCTGGATAGAATCAGTTGCTCTGGTCTGTGCTCTAGTAGTGTGAGTTTGGGTGACACTGAGAGCTTCCCTGCTATAATGACTTTTCATACATATAAGTTGACTTTTCTGAAAGTGACTGAATTTAGTGATTAGTTAATGGCCTATTTTCTTCCATCAGACCTTTCTGGAATTGATACTGGTCTCTCTTGTTACGAGAACAATGAGTCCTTCACTTATGTCTCTTGATAATAATGGTCCTAGGTGTCGTGGGTAGAACTGTGAGAGAGTGAAACAGGAAAGGAAGACTAAAGGGATGCAGCCAGAGATCCACAGGTAAGGCATGGAGGGAGAGAGTCAGTATGAAGGTAAGCAAAGAATGCAAGGCAGTAAGGACTAAAGGGGACAGCCAGTACAATAGTTATTGAGCCATCACATACTGGAAGGACGCTGCTATGAAAGAGACAGCCACCTACTGTGTCTTGCTGAGACTGACTGACAGCTATTGGCATGGAGGGGACACAGCTCTACTCTGTAGGACCTGCTTCAGCAGCTCATGCAAGGAGAACAGGCAACAAAGAAGGGGAGGCCTCTGAGGACCAGCAGTCCAGCCCAGCCATAGCTGGCAAAGGGACAAAGCCTACTGCAACAATAGAGAGAGAGAGAGAGAGAGAGAGAGAGAGAGAGAGAGAGAGAGAGAGAGAGAGAGAAGACTGACAGAACGCACTAAGTCCAGAGCTTTTCTTTCTTCTCAATTCAGAAGCCCATGACCTTGTCAGTAAGTAGAAATTGAACATGAGAATAAAGGAAAAAGAAAAAGGCTGAAGACTAAGGGGGAAGAATCAGGAAAGGAACAATAGCAAAATGAAGTGGGAAAGAGAAACTCAGGCTATGGTCATGTTTCACCTCACTGTTGTTTGTGAGCCATTCAGGCAGCAGGAAGCACAAATGTGCAGAAGTGGGTTCTGCTTCTGGACATTGGCCTGCCACTGGCTGTAACAATGGAAGGCTTCCATCTGAAAGAAGCCTTGTCCCACAAGTCTCAAGAAGTCTTCAAGGTAAATAGCAGTGCCAGTGTGGTGATTTCTTACCTATTGTATCCCCATGACATCCATATAGTAAATTCCAAAGGAAGTGATAGTTTTTAACCATACCAGGAGGAGTGTGAGTTCACTGCATGGGAACAAGAATGTCTGTGCACCAATATGGGGCGCTCTCTCTCTCTCTCTCTCTCTCTCTCTCTCTCTCTCTCTCTCTCTCTCTCTCTCTCTCTCTGACTCTCTCCCTTTCCTTGACAATATATGTGCTTATGATATGCTCACCTTACTCTCCAGATTCACCTGTTACCTCTGTGGTGATTTTAAATGCACACTTTTATTTTCAAAGGATTAGCAATGTTGACAATAAATTATATAGTCACCCTAAATTGAGGATAATAAACCACTGCAATTAAACAAGGCATATTAACAAACGACCTTATTAACATCACTTGCTGGAGTATAATTCAAGCCTCTACCTTGTAATGCCTGCCTTTACTCTTAAACTCTTTTCTAGTTTCATTCCATTGCTAGTCAAAAGCAACTTAGGGGAGAAAAAGGTTTATTTGTTTTCTGCTTCTGCTTCTCAGTCACATTCTTGAGGCAAGTCTAGGCAGGAACTGACAGCATGAGCCAAGAAGTGATACTTTCTGGTTCTTGCTCTCTCTGGCTTGCTCACACGCTCATGCTCACCTTGCGTTTTGATACAGCCTAGAAACACGTGCCCAGGGAAAGCTTGGCCCACTGAGGGCTTGGCCCTCTCGCACCAATTAGTGAATAAATGATCAAGACAATTCCCCATAGACTTGTTCACAAACCAATCAGACCTAGATAATTTCTCAATCTAGGCTGTCCTTTGAAGGTCATCCTAGGTATGTCAAGTTAATAGTCAAAGTTAATAAGGACAGTTACTATTCATTTATTAATAAATACTAATGAACACCTACCACACACCTATAGGGGCTTTCTTGGACACTGAATAGACAGTAGTTAAATAGTATATTTCAATGAAATATTCATTCTACAAAATTAAACTAACACAGGGACAAAGATATTTTAAAGACAAAACTGTCTTTAATTCTGTGGGGGCTGGAGAAATAGTTTATCAATTAACATCCTATATTGCTCTTCCACAGGACCTGAATTCAACCCTCAGTACTCATGCTACACATCACATGATGCACATTTGCCTGTAGCTCCAACTTCAGGAAAATCTGCAGGTACCTGCACGTATGAACACATACCTATGGCCTCTCCCCTCACACACATACAATTTTTAAAAAGATTGTAATTTTAGAGCAAAATCTGGTCACAATGCTTTAATTTTTCTCTTAAACATTTTTTCCTTTTCTTTTCTCTTCTTTCTTTTCTTTTCTTTGGTCTTAGAGATTCACTGCATAGCCCTGGCTCCTCAGAAACCTACAATCCCATCCATAGTCCTCGAAAAGACCCCATACTCGTCATTGTGACATTTAGCCTTACCAACAGTACTGTCACCCCCTTCCCCTTGACTTTGTGTCTTTATGGAGCTGCCATGTAACTGGCAGTGTCTTCCATCTCTAAGCTGTCACAATACAGTCATTTTGTTTTTCCACCAGCCTTAGAATACTTCTGCTCCTTTTTTTCTGTTTTGGAAACCGCTGCTTATCTATCAAGTTTCAACTCAATGTCATTTAATTTCAATGGCTTTCCCTCAGCCTTGAAGGCAGAATTAATCACCCTCTTATCTGTGTTCCCAAAGTGGTTTATAGAACATTTGTCTTAGCATGTATCAGACCTTGGTTAGGGTCCTGCGTGTATGGTCTTTCGTCCCTAGATTGCTAGTCCCTCAAAGCAAGAAACATTTCTAATTTTTCATATTCATCCCTGTGTTACCTATGTCAAAACTATCCCAGTTGTATGACACATATTTGCTTGAATTTTCGTAGAAATTTGACAAGAGCAATATGTTTAGAACACATGAATTTTGTAGGAAACTTTTAAAAGTACTTGCTGTGAATGTGAATATGACTTTGAGATCGGAGTGGTCTTTATGAAGGACCAAAAGCTCAAATTTGGCATTGCAAATTATAGATGGTGCCAAAGGGAAATGGTGAAAACTATTTATTCTAATAGTAGTAAATGTAAATATCTGTGTCATGAAGGAAACAAATGCCTTTTTGTCCCTTTAAACACGCCTGGTGATAGAGCAACAGCTGAAGTATACTGGGCCTTATATACAAACAAGAAACTGTATCACCCTGAGGAAAACTAAGGTAACAAGATTAAAATTACAAGGGTTACTCACAGGGTCTCACAAAAGGGGAAGGTGAGAAATGGGAAAGACAGGATGGACTTATTATTTTCCAGCCATCCCCAACCTAGCCAGATGATAGACAAAGTTATTACCTCAGTTATAATTTTACACAAACCTCCCTTCCTAGAAAAGTCCCAGCCAAAGCAAACAGATTCCAAATTAAAGTAATGTAGGACAAAAAGTACTGAATACAATTGTTTGATTAGAAGGTTCAAAGTTTTTAAAGATACAGCATAATTTTAATTTCCATGTCAGAGAAAATTGACCCAGGAGAGAATCTTTGTCTAAATGGATGGTATTCCTATTTCCAGACTCAGAGGATCTCCACAACTTAGCTATGATGTTACATTACCAGCTGGCTCTACGTAAAATTTGCCTATTTTATGATGAAGTAGCAGGTAGAATCTAACAGGGGATTAAGCAAAGCTAAGATCAAAATGATGCTGGCCTCCTCCTCTTCTCTTCCTACAGACATCACAGACAGGGTTCTGGAGATCTGTAATAGAAATAAAGAGTATGATTTTGTAGATCCTTTAATTTTCTGCAAGTGAATGCATACTATACCTAGTTTGATTTATTTATCCCAGCTCTCTATTTTGTTTTATTGGCTCATTTTGATGCAACATTTCTCAGACCAACTATCTTGCAAGATCACAAAACGTGGCTAAATTTTTGTGAACTAGGAAATACATAAAATATTTATAACAGTGCTGAGTGCATACTTAATACCTAGTAAGGATTATTTATAAAATTCTATCATTACCATTATTTAATTAAATGAATAAGAAATGTATGTATCAATCCAACTTTAACTGTTCCATAGTATCCAACATTTTATTTGAAAAATATTTCTAATGCAGACCCTTGAATATGAATGCATATGTGTGTGTGTGTGTGTGTGTGTGTGTGTGTGTGTGTGTGTGTGTGTGTAAGAACATCTTTGTCTGGAAGTAAATCACTGGGTTCATAGGTTGATGAATGATGTAATTTCTCTTGATCAGTCATTTCTGTTTCTCTGTGAACTTTCCACTCCCATGTTGGAAAATGATTCTTTCTTGGTCTCATATGTCTTCACATCATAGAAATAAGACACCAGTTGAGGGTCCCATTCTAACCTTTCTTTGTTTGTATTTTTAGAGGACCTTGGCAGCCAAAGATAATGAATTTTGCAGAATAAAGATTACCTTTGTTTAACATTCGGTAATGTATTCTCTGGGGACAAAAGTCAGACTTACTTGCAGCATATTGGGAATGGTCCTGAGACCAATGCTGTCATTCACCCCGGTGATCAATACTTTTCAGAAGTATAATAATAGAGTCTGCCACAAATTAGAGGCAATAACAAACTATATAGCAAAAATAAACAAAATTTAAAAGGACAGACAAAACAAACAAAAAATCAATGAAAGAAAGCAAAAGAAAACAGAATAAAATGATTCATGTTCTATGAACTTAGTATGAACTTTAAGTTCTATGAACTAAATGTCAGCTATCCTTTAAGGCCTTGAAGTTTATGGTCTTTAGGAATGCTATTGATTTATTTTCCTCTTTGCTTATTGATTCGTTTTTATGAAGAATATAATTCTTTCTCTCTAAACCTATACATCCATGTATTTTATATGCACCATTATGAAAATAGAGCCTGACATATTATGCTAATTGGAGTCTGAACTATCTTCATGTTCTTTTCCACTTCATAACAAACACTACAGTGTTGTGTGCTGCACCTGCTCTTGTGCAGTGTGATGGAGATGTGCTTTATAAAGGTGCAGAAGTCACTCTAAAAGCTAAGCTGTGAATGGCTGTTATGACACTGAATGCTTTTCTGTGAGTCTGTTGAAGAAATAATGGTATAGTGTTCATTTGCATAGTCCTAAGTAACTAATTATGCTGAACTTCCTTGTGCCTTCCTTTTTGAGCCTGGGCTTTTGGAAGTGTGTATTGAATGCTTTGCCCACTGCAGTTTTGCCTCAGTTCCATCAGTACTATCCTTTAGAAACTGAAATTCTATATCTGAGCAACACTTTATAATCATTCAGTTTGCTAGTTCCCCAAAGTACACAGAAAAGTATACTTGTTAACTAATTTTTAATGCATTACTAATTTTAATTTTAACTAATAAATCTCATAATTTTACTAATGAATTAATATTTATACTCTATATTTTGCTCATATTCACCACCTCCAATTCCTGCCATATTCACTACCTGCACCCTTGCCTGCCTACCTATGCAATTTAAAGCTTCATTTTCTTCTTTTTCTTCTCCTTTTTCTTCTTTTTCTCCCTCTTTCTCCTCTTTCCCTTTATCCCCTCCTCCTCCTCCTTTCCTTTTCCTCCTCCTTTCCTTTTACTTCTCCTCCTTCTCCTTCCCCTTCTGGTTCCCCTTCTCCTTCTCCTCTCTTTCTCTTTCTCTTTCCTTTTCTTTTTCGTTTTCTTCTTCTTCTCTGATCAAGTCTAGTTGATCTGGCCTAACTGTGCTTGGAGTCATATATGACTTGTTAAATATAAAATATAAAAACTTAGTAAATAGCTTGTTGTGATTGAGACCAAGTTCCTTTCTCTCTCTCTCTCTGTCTCTCTCACTCTGTCTCTGTCTCTTTCTCTCCCTCTCTCTCTCTCTCTCTCTCTCTCTCTCTCTCCCATCCCCTTCCCCTGCTCCCCCCCACCCCACACATGAGCCCTGACTGTCCTTAAACTGGCTGCTGCTTTGTACACCAGGCTAGCCTTAAACTCACAGAGATACGACTGTTTCTGCCTCCCAAATGCTAGGTTTAAAAGCAGGTACTACCATACCTGGCTTAATTTGCTTTTGTAAACATAATAATTTTTTAGCCCTTTGAGTAATTTTTACAATATGTGTTCATCAAATTCACCCTGTACTCGTCCTCGTAGCTCCTCAAAGAACCGCCCCTACTTCTCTGCTATCTCTGAATATCTTCAATCTTCTTTTGAAAGTAATCTATTGAGTCCATATAATCATAATCATGTGTAGGTCCATCCCCTGAAAAGCAGCTAACCTACCATGGGCCATACCCTTAAAAAATACTAACTTTCTCTCCATAAGAAACAGTCAACCATCAATAGATACTGAGTTAGGGATGGCAACACAGAAGCCCCTTCCTAGTCTATGCTAGAATGCTAACTAGCCTGATCTTGTGTGGGTCAATATCAAAATGCTGTGAGCTCATAGGACAGTGGTCCTGTCCTCTCCAAAGTACCCCTTTCCAGATGGTTCTCTCTGGTTATCTTTTAACTCCTACTTTTTGTGATGACCACTTAGCCCCCTGAGTGTGACAGAGACGTCCCATCTGTGGCTGAGCTCTCCACCTGTACTTACATTCTGTATTTTGACCATTTGTGAGTTTCTGTGATAATCACTGATCATTGCACAAAACAAACTAACAAACAAACAAACAAATGAAAACAAAAGCACAAAGTCTCTATTGAGGCCTGAGAGCTGCATTTAATATGAATTTGGAGAGAAGTTTAATGCTATGCCCCTTTAGCATAACAATAGTAATAAATTCATTCCTGGAGCCGGTAAGCTTGACCATTATGAATTCTTCACTAGATTTATAGAACCAGACATGAGTTTCCTCTTGTGTACAGGAACCTCAAACCCAACTGTAAAGCAGCTGGTTGCAGACTTGCCTGGTACTCATCACAGTCTTCTTGCTTTAGACTCCTGAGTGTCAGGATTTCCTTAGACATTTGCTCATTTGTCAATGGCTTATTGGCTCGCTTGCTCGCTCGCTCACTTGCTTGTTTAGAACAGGGTCTCACATTTTCTGGCTTGTGCATCCAAAGTATTGGAGTGAGAGGTGAATACCAGCATACCTGCTCCACAGTAGTAAGCTCACATGCATGCATTTCCTAAGCTTGAAGACATCCCTCTGCTCTGTAGTTGCATTGAACTTTCTAGTCTTAGCTAATACTTGTCCTGCTGCTGTGACAAAGTCCTCTGAACAAAGTGACCCAAGTAAGAGTTTGTTTTATCTCACAATTCCATTATGGTGGTAAGGTCCTGAGAACAGGAAATTAAGGCAACTGCTGACATTCATCCACAGTCAGAAAGCAGAAAATAATGAACGCTGATGTCCAGCTACTGTTCCCAGTTTTACGTAGCCCAGTGGATGTTGCTTCCCTTTCTTAAAGTGAGTCTTCCCACCTTAGTCAATCTAACCAAGACAGCCCTTCACAGGCATGGCCATAGACTAAACTCATCTAAATCATCCTTCACAGGGTTACCTGAGGTGCTGTCCTCCTAGGTAAACCTAGAGCCTGTCAGACTGACAACACTAATCATCAAAACTTTTAATCAAACAATGAGTATCTGATTTATCCATGTGTATTATACTACTTATATACCTTACATCTGTTAAAATCCCCTTATGTGGTTAAATTATATTAGTTTATTTAACAATACTCAATGAACCATACATTCCATAATTTATTGACTGTACCTGATACTTTTTTGTTAAGACCATTCATATTGTGATCATAACTGAAATCATTATTTAGTGTATCTTGCTAAAATCGCAGATACATGATGTTTATAATAGTTATCGTTTTGATAGCTGTAGGGTCTGTATTTCTCTCACTTTGAATATTTGTGTGTCATATCTCATCTCTATTTTTATCTGCTGAGTCTAGCCAAAGTGAACAACTAGCTTACACTCTACAAGCATGTGGTTCCATAGAAACCTTGGCCTGCATGTGACACATTGAGCCTATATTAAACAGACCAGGTGATGAAACAATTATGAACTTGATTGATAAGTAATAAGAACTCCCTTTGGGTAACCAAAATGTTATTATTTTGTGTGATATTTTATTAAATATGCTCTGATTATTTATTCAATCTGCCTGTTCTATTTTGAGTTAAATGTATTTTCTAAAGACGCATATATCCACCATCCAAAGAGTACACATGGACAGACCCATGGCTCCAGTTGCATATGTAGGAGAGGATGGCCCTGTTGGACACCAATGGGAGGAGAAGCCCCTGGTCCTGCCAAGGCTGGACCACCCAGTGTAGGGGAATATCAGGCCGGGGAGGCAGGAAGGGATGGGTGGATGGATGGGGGAACACCCTCATAGAAGGGAGATGGGGAATGGGATGGGGGTTTATGGACAGGAAACTGGGAAAGGGGATAATATTTGAAATGTAAATAAAAAAATTAAAAAGTAAAAAAAATGAAAACTGAAAAAAAGTAATATATATCCTGTGGAGGCTCAATGAGCCAGCATAGGGAAATGCTAGTGTGCTGATGTGGGAGTGGGCGGGCAGGTGGAAGAGCACCCTCCTAGAGGAAGGGGGAAAAGGAGGGAATAGGGGGGTTGTGGAGGGGAAACTGGGAAGGGAGATAACATTTGAAATGTAAATAAAAAATAACCAATTACAAAAATAAAAATGTGACAATCTTAAAACTAAAAACAAAGCATTGGTACTAAAAAGAAAATGAAGATATATTCAAGTTCAGATCTACTGACATTAGGGCGTGAAAGAAAGCTCTTCTGATGTAATTCAACTTCATTTCCCAATACTCCTGGGGATGGGCTTTTGTTCTCTGTAATAAAGTATCTGATCTCTTCCGGGTAATTGAAATGTGCTGGTTGGAATGAGTGCACTGTAACTCTTTGGCAATAATGCTCTCTTACTAAGGTTCGTTCACTTTAATTTCATCTTGGCCTGAGAAGATGATTTGTGTCAACTGAAACTTTTCATATGTGTGCCCTTAAAAGGTATGGTGTTGGCTGTTTTCGACAGATCATAACAAAGCAAATTGTATCAACATGGGTTTTTCTTGTGTTTCACAACTCCAAAGTTTCATTTCTGTCTTCCCTTTATCTTTTTACCCATTTTAAATTTGTCTCTTAAAATTGCCTACATGTATAAAACGTATCTTGATCATATCTAACTCTCACCCTGTCCATCCAGGTTCCCTAGAGCCCCTCATCACAGCTCAAATTTCAGACTTATTTATCGAATAATTAACTCACTCAGTCTAAGCAGCAACACCTGTATGTGTACGAATGTGAGAGCATCTACTGGGACACAAAGACCTACCCTCGTTCCCACTCCAGCAGAAAGTGAGCCTCATCTAGAAGCCAGGAACTGCTAGGAGCTCCTCCCATTCCCCAGGGATATTAGCAGTAAAGGATTGCTAAAATTTCTAACTGTAATTTTGATTTCCTTAACTAGCTATCAACTTGGTTTTGCTTTGTGTGACTTAAGTCTCAATAGATAATGTGAAAGATGTTTCAGGCACCTGTATTCTTCTTGGGTGTGTCACTTATTGTTTTGAAATCATTCCAGTCTTCATCCCTGGGAACGTTATGTCCTCTGAAGTCTGTCTGTCTTGTATTAATATAAACATTTGACATCGATATCCTATTACATCTCTAGGCTTCTATTTTAAATAATAGAGGCTAGATTTTAGACATGGTCTGTCGTTGTCAGCAAGGAGCTGGGTTTTGTTTTAAATTGTCTGAAGTTCAGAGTGGGTTCTTTTTAATATTATTGCTGTGTATGGGTCTCTGTTACCTTCCTTCCAGCTATGTCATGTGCTCACTGTTCTCGCCTTGTTTTCTAGCCCTCCTTAGACTGTGCTTGATGGTTCAGTTTCCTGATCATCTTGAACATATGGCATTTATTTTTATTCAGCATTTAATGTTTTTATATGCTAGCTTTTCTGCTTTCGGGTGGTTACATTAGCATTTAATTTATAATAATCTAGCTTCATGTGATCCTTGACTGCTTTATTTGCAATATAACTTTAAAAAATAATCTTACCTCTGAAGGTTCTATTGCTAGTTCTATTTTTTATATGCTAAAATCCTACAGTATATTTTAAATTTTTGTTTCAAAGGTCATTGTAAATGAATGTTTAAGTAAGAAAATCTATTAACACATGCGCCAATTCTGGTGATTTCATTCTTTACTTTTCTTTTCTTATTGGACATTTTTAATTTACATTTCAAATGTAAAAAAATGTAAATAAACCCTTTCTCGGTTTCCCATCCTTAAGCTCCATATCCCCTCTCCCACTTCTTCTATAAGGGTGTTCCCCTCCACAACCACCACCCTTTCCCACCTCTCCACACTGACATTCCCCTACACTGTGGTAGGGGTGTCCAGCATTGCCAGGACCAAGGGCTCCTCTTCCCATTGGTGTACAAGGCCATCCTCTGCCACATATCCAGCTGGAGCCATGGGTCTGTCCAGGTGTACTGTTTGGATGGTGGTTAAGTCCCTGGGGGCTCTGTTTGGTTGGTATTGTTGTTCTTATGAGGTTGCAAACCCCTTCGGCTACTTCAATCCTTTCCTTAACTCCTCCAACAGGGACCTGATTCACAGTTCAATGGTTTGCTGCTAGCATTTGCCTCTGTATTTGTCATGCTCTGACAGAGCCTATCAGGAGACAGCTATATCAGACTCCTGTCAGCATGCACTTCTTGGCTTCCTCAATATTGTCTAGTTTTGATGGCTGTCTATATATGGGCTAGATCCCCAGGTGGGGCAGGCTCTGAATGGCCATTTGTTTAGTCTCTGCTGCAGACTTTGTCTCCTCCTATGAATTTTTTTGTTCCCCCTTTTAAGAAGGACTGAAGCATCTGCACTTTGGTCATCCTTCTTCTTGAGCTTCAGGTGGTCTGTGGATTGTATCTTGGGTAATTTGAGCTTTTGGGATAATAGCCACTTATCACTGAGTACATAGTCATATTTTTGTGATTTGATTACCTCACTCAGGATGATATTTTCTAGTTCCATCCATTTGCCTATGAATTTCATGAAGTTTTTTATTTTGATAGCGATGTAGAGCTAAACAAAGAATTCTCAGCTGAGGAATATTAAATGGCTGAGAAGTAACTAAAGAAATGTTCAACATCCGTAGTCATCAGGGAAATGCAAATCAAAACAACACTGAGGATTCCACCTCACACTAGTGAGAATGGCTAAGATCAAAAACTCAGGTGACAACAGATGCTGATGAGGATGTGGAGAAAGAGGAACAGTCCTCCATTGTTGGTGGGATTGCAAGCTGGTACAATCACTCTGGAAATCAGTCTGGAGGTTCCTCAGAAAATTGGACATTGAACTACTGAGGACCCAGCTATACCTCTCTTGGGCATATACCCAAGCAATGTTCCAACATATAAGAAAGACACATGCTCCACTATGTTCATAGCACCCTTATTTATAATAGCCAGAAGCCGGAAAGAACCCAGATGCCCTTCAAAAGAGGAATGGATACAGAAAATGTGGTACATCTACACAATGGAGTACTACTCAGATTTCATTCTTTTCTGCTAGTCATTTGCACCCAACATTATTTCTCTTCTCACCAAGAAACAAGTCTTATAGCTATGATGGAAAAAGGAAAGTCAGTGCTTGTCTACTCTCAGCCTTCAATTCCAAAAATGATATCACCTGTTGCAGATAATTTTATTGAATAGATAATTCTAGCTCGATAGACTTTTCTGTATATTGAAAATGTTACTCCACTCTTATTTCCATATTATTTTTTCTGAAAAGCTTACTAGCCTCATCATTCATTCTGCATTTGAGATTTCCTTCCACATCAGTTTGCTTTGATATTCTTTTCTCTCTAACACTAGCATAACTTGATGTGGCTTGGTGTAGAATGTTTCTGATTATAGTTTCCTGGGCTTACTGAAATGAGAGATAAAAAATGATATCAAATTTAGAACATGTTGGCCTTTATGATCAAATATATTCATGTTTCCCCCTTTGTTATTTCAGAAGCCGCAGTGGCATAAGTATTCCAGTTTAATGATTCCCAACCTTCTGTCACATGATTCCTCTGAACCATACTTTCAGACTCACCAATGTTTCCTTCCCTCATGTCTAATCTGCCAGAAACCCATTGAGTCTGTTTTAGTTTTTCACTTCATAGAATCCAGCTTTTATCTCTCATTTATTTACTGAGCAGTGGTGTTTCATTACTTAAACGCTTACTCTTTAAAATTGTGTATTTATTGGTTCTTTAAGCATCTCAGGCAATATATGTTGATCATATTATTCTTGTCCCCCAATGCTTCCTAGACCCTTCCATTTCCCCCCCCCACCCAGTTTTGTGTTCTTTTAAACCCACAAGAACAATTTGTACTGCCCACATACTCTTGGCTGTGTGGACTTCTGCTGGAGTTTGATCAACTTACCAGGAGAAACTAACTCTCTCTCTCTCTCTCTCTCTCTCTCTCTCTCTCTCTCTCTCTCTCTCTCTCTCTCTCTCTCCCTCCCTCCCCCTCTCCCTCTCCCTCTCCCTCTCCCTCTCCCTCTCCTCCTCCTCCCTCTCCCTCTCCGTCTCCCTCTCCTCTCTCTCTCTCTCTCTCTCTCTCTCTCTCTCTCTCTCTCTCTCTCTCTCTCTCTCTCTCTCCCATCAGCTAATGGTTTCCAATAATACTAGAGCTAGGGATAGAGTGTGAGGCATGTTTCCCACCTCTATGCTGGCATTTGTTTTAGTTTGGCCTTGTACACATCCTGTGCATCGAGTTGTTAGTGGTGTGAGTTTATATGAGCAACTGCTTTGCTCTGTCCCGGAGACACGATTTCCTAATAGACATGGACTGTCTCTGACTTTAACCTCTGTCAGTCCTGCAGTGATCCCTGAACCTTTGGAGGAAGGGATGCAACATATGTATTCAATTTGTTTTCAGTTGGTATTTTGTCTCTTGCATGATAGTTCCTCCATGTTTGTTATCTCTAGCTCTATTTCTGTTGATAACTTTTGCTCCTCCTTATGGTTCCTCTTCTTTTATGTCTGTAAATTTTTAATTTGAGACCAGATTTTGAAAATTTTACAAGAGGGTACATTTTTTCTCTCCTAATCAAAATTCTCCTGGCTAATTTAGATTACTTGGAATCAGTTTGTTTCTTTCAAGTTCTGTTGTGCGACAGTGTTCAGTGAATTTAAACAGAATTTTACAAAGTTCTTTTCTTTTCTCCCCGCCTCCCCCAGGTCTTTATTTTCTTCAATAGTTAATATTATTTTTCACTTTACATCCAGATCACAGTTCTCCCTTCTCTCCTCCAAGTCTCACCCTTACAAACCCTCACCTAATTGCCTACTCCCATTCTCCAAGAAGGGGATTTCCCTGTCCCAGGCACCACCCCACTCTGGGACATCTATTTCAAACAGGTCTAGGTACATCCTCTCCAACTGAGGCTCAACCAGCCAGTCCAGGTAGGGGGAAGGGAAACTGAGACAGGCCCCACTCCACTTGTCAGGGTTCCCATAGGGAGACCAAGCTACACATTTGCTACAAATGTGTAGGGAGCCTAGGTCCAACCCATACACACTCTGTGTTTGGAGGCTTACTCTCTGTGAGTTCCCATGGGCCCAGGGTAGTTGACTCTATAGGTCTTCTCATGGTGAACTTGACACCTCAGGCTTGCTCAATTCTATCCTCCACTCTCCCACAAGACTCCTGAGCTCCACATGATGTTTGGCTGTGGATCTCTGAATCTACCTCCATCTGCTGGTGGATGAAGTCTCTTAGGAGAAGGTTATGCTAGATTCCTGCTTGATAGCATAGCAGAGTAATATTAATAGTGTCAGGGATTGGCTATCTCACATGGGATGGGTCTCAGGTTCGGCCAGTCATTGGTTGGCTGTTCCCCTAGTCTCAGCTCCATTTTTCTCACTGTATATTTTGTAGACAAGATAAATTTTGGGTTTCAGATTTTGTGGATGGAATCATGGTCCCTCCCTCCTCTGGGATCCCTGCCTGCTACAGCTGTGCTAAGTTCTGACAGTAGGATATCTTGCTAGTAGACACAAACTAAGACCTCACATGCTCCTTTCTCAGCATCTTTAATGCCCAGCCTCCATAAGCCAACTACAATTTAAAATCTCACTCTCTGTCTGTGTTTCTCTGTCTCTGTTTCTGCCTCTGTCTCTGTCTGTCTCTGTCTCTCTGTCTCTGTGCCTTTCTCTGTCTCCCTGTCTCTCTCTACCTCTCTACCTCCCTCTCCCTCTTCCTCTTCTCTTCCTCCATTTCTTTCCTTCTTCCTATTACTTTCTCATTTGTTACTGATATGTTTTCCATGATCAAAATATTTATTTTATTTGTTGGTTCAACTTTATATTATAAATATGAGTACACTTGCTGTCTTCAGACACACCAGAAGAGGGCATCAGATCTCATTACAGAAGGTCATGAGCCACCATGTGGTTGCCAGGAATTGAACTCAGGACCTCTGGAAGAGCAGTCAGTGCTCTTAACCGCTGAGCCATCTCTCCAGCCCTGGGTTCAACTTTATAATTCATAAAACAGGTCAATTCCATATTCTATCCTATAGCCTAAACTATAAATCTGAAACTGGGCTATATTTTTCATAAATATTTTCTAACACTTGGGTATGAGGCTATGTGGATCCTATAAACAAAAGCCTCATCTTACAAGCATGTTATTCTCTGTTAAATATTTTGAAATAATTTTCATAAAGGTATTTAAAATTTGATTCATAAATTATTTAAAGCATACTATTAAATGTCTTCTTACTGTATTTTGTTGACTTGATGCTAAATCTGATTCTAATGCTTCTCCTTGTATATACCATGTATGTACAGTAACATGAAGAGGAATAGAGCTACAGACAGCTGTGAGCCACTGGGAATTGGATCCAGAACCTCTGTAATAGCACCCTATGCTTTAACTACAACGCTATTGCTCTAGCCCATAGAATGCTTTTACAAAGAAAATGTGTGTATTCTGTATTCATTGTACTCATTATCATCTTGTATGTGATCAGTTTTATAAGTACTTTAAAATAATAATTTCTCACTATTTACCACATTCAAGTTTATATAAAATTCAATTACATGGAGCATATTAATTATTGTTCTACCTTTCCATGTTCTACCTAGCCATGGCTGGTTAAGTTCTGAGCAAAGTATATTAAATGTTTGTGTCATAATAAGGAACTGCTCAATCTGTCATAGAAACTGCTATTTTTTTCCTCCCACAAATATGTTGTAGATCTGTGGAATAGTGATTATTATCTTTTCTGATAAATTATTGTTTATAATGACTGATCACAATTATTTCATACATATATGACTTCCTGACATTTCTGCATTGGTATATCTCTTTAAACACAGCATTTATAAATTAGTGTTTAAACATCACAAAAGCAATCATATTTTATTTTCATTTCATTTTATGGTGAAGGTAGGAAAGGCAGGAAGCAAAGATTTGTAAATAAGACTACAATACAATAGGTATGAGAATTAAACTAAATGATAATATTTAAGTGCTTTTATATGATTAAAAATAATATACAATACTTACTGAATGTTACAGTGTTCAAAACATAAAACTCATTCCTTATTCTTGATTAAAAAAATGAGAGCAAATGAGACAGTTTCTGTTAAAATAATTAAATATTAATTTTAAAATGTAAAAATTTAATCTAGAAAAATAGAATAAAGTTATAGATTTAGCCATTACAGGATAAGAAACAAAAGGAAAATAGACAACTGATTGTAATTTTCTTATTGTGTATTTTGTTGATATTTTAGGGGACTATTTATGCATTCTTGCCTGTATTAATGACTAATGATAAATTTTATCATTATACTATCTTTACACACCTGAATATTTTATCACTATGTTCGTCTGATTGTTCTTAATTATTAAATGATCTTAATGAACCAATGTGAGTTTTTTTTTGTTTTGGATTAATTTTATTGTTTTTTATTTCACACAATATATATATATTTTTATTAACTTGAGTATTTCTTATATACATTTCGAGTGTTATTCCCTTTCCCGGTTTCCGGGCAAACATCCCCCTCCCCCCTCCCCTTCCTTATGATATATTTTGATTATATCCTTTCCCCTCCCCCAACATTCCCCAAACTTTCCTACTCACCCAATTTCATGCTCTAAAACTAGACAAGAAAAACAAAATCAAAACAATAAAAATGGATTGAAAATCAGAAAATAAATCAAATCAAAATAAAACATGCACACACACACACACATACATATGCATACATATGCACACTTACATGCAGAAAAAACCTAGAGTCTATTTTGTTCAATGTGTTGGACAAAACTTTTCAATTGAGAATCTCCCTTCCCAAATGACTCTGATTTGATTCGGATTAGCAAACTAATTAGCATAATTTATATTTTAATATTCAATAATTTGTCATTATTTTTCAAGATAAATTTTAGATATATTTTTAAAAGTACTCAAAAACAGTCTTTATGATTTGGACTGGAATAGCTAATATTTAAAATCTACTGTATGGAGAAATATTATAATTTCATTTTTGCACTAATATTTATTAAAATAATATTAAAACATTTACCCTCTCTTTTTCCTCCCTTCAACCCTGATCATGAATATATATATATCTTTGTATATGAATATTTATGTATTTCATATATATATTTGAGTCTGTTTATATACAGATATCACTATATATATATGCATACATATATAATACCTATACCAATACACATACACCTACATATACACATATAAATATATAGGGTTCATTCCTGGGAAGACTATTCTTGCTCTCAGAAGTCTTTGTTTGAAAATATTTTTTATCTATGGATGGAGTTCTATGAAATTGCTTTTTTTCACAATAAGTATTGGTATATTGATATTGTCATTGTTCAGAACCTATTTGGGCAATCACATCATTGAGCAATCATGGAAATAGCTTTTATGTCATTTCTAGGAGACATAACCTTACAGGCAGTTTTCCAGGTCCTCTGGTTATTATTTGTCTTCCCCACTTCCCCAATGTTTCCCAAGCTATATGGGAAGAAGTTGCATTAAGATGAATCCTTTGGTTCTGGACAGTGCACCATCATTGGTTTTTAACCAGTTGTGGTTTCCTGTGATGTTCTCTGTCCTCTGTGAAAAGAAGGTTCTTTGGCTTTTTGTTTTGGTTTGTTTTGGTTTTTCGTGAGTGCTGAGAGCCACGTTTAACTTTTAAATTTTCTAAGATCTACTTGTTCTCTTACACTATGCATGTTCTCTTACACAAACACACGCACATGCACACACACACACACACACACACAGACACACACCACACACTCTGTACTGTAATGTATGTTGATATGTTTTCTATAGCCTATTTGCTTGTAAGCAGTTATTTAATGCCATGTAAAGCATAATAAACAACATGTACTTCTACACATATGACTCAATAAATATTCATATCTATGTAGGCAGCACCAGAACATGATGGAGAATATCTATACAAGAATCAAGGTCCCATAGGCTATTATAATCCTATAAACACTCAAAAGTAAATATTCTAACCTAAAAATCTTTGCAATATTTTTCTGTTTGAAATAAAAACAAGTCCAGATACAGTTACCTCGCTGCATGTATTATTTTATTGATTTGATTCTTTATCATCAAGTGCCATATATGTGAGTTTCATTTTCATATATTTATTAGTTTGTAGACTTTATTGATAACTACAATTATTTACTCCATGAATGCACCTGAGTTTAATTGTGCCTCTCCTTTGGTGTCTGTACAGCTGTTTATTTTTCCTTTTAGTTTGTCTTTGTTGCTGCTACAAATAGTCTTGTATGTTTTTCATTCCACATAAATTTTTGCTTAGTACACATCTGAAAATTAAACACTGGTGCAAACAGTACATGCCTAGTCAGTCATACTGCATCATGTCTAAACAGTGTGCGAGCATTAACGCTCACAGTTTGCATATACCAGGTCCTCAATATTCTTGTTTGCTTGCTTTATTTGATAAATAGCAAATATATTTGTCAATCAGTTAGCAATAAGAGGAAAATGTAGAGTTTACTAACTAAAATCCATTGTTTCCATGCATGAAATTGTCATACTATAAAATACATGAACAAAACACCAATGTAGTTTAGTATTTTTCAATATGTGACTCATTACTTGCATATCCTCTTTTTAAAAGGACACATTTTAAATGCTTGGCAAATTTTCAAATGATTTCAAACTTTTCTTAGCTCATTTGAGTTTTTCCGTGTTTCTGAATATGTATTATTTATTCTGATAATTGTCATAAATACCTTCCATCTGTGGCTTGGTTTATAATCCCTCCAAAGGTGTCTTCAATGATCTGACAGAACGTATCTTAATATTCATAGTCTTAATTTATTACATTGTTTTATGATTAGCGACATATGTCTTCTCCAAAGGCTTAAAGATATCCTCATTGTGTGTGTGTGTGTGTGTGTGTGTGTGTGTGTGTGTTTTCTAAGCACTTTGTTAGTTTTTAGTTGCAACATTTTCTTATACAAGCATTAATTTTATAATACAAATTTGAATATCAAAATACATTTTCAAACACAGTTAATGTGTTTGTTACTACAGTATTTTTTTATATGTGAAATACCGTATTTTAACAAACAATTCTGTTTCAGATGCCTTACCTATGCACATGAGCTTTGGTTGATTTCCTAATTTCTCTATTTCTCTCCCTTATTTTTAAAGCAATGTTATTTTATATTATTTTTCTTTTATTAAAGAAAGGTTTTTCTTACACAATATAGCCTGATTGTTTTTTAATTTCCCTCTACTACTCCCAGGTCCTTCCTACCTCCTCTACAATATGGAACCGCTTTCTGTCTCTCATTAGAAAACAAGACAGCTTTGAGGATATTATAATATAGTATAATATAGTATAGTATAATAATATAATATAATACAATATAAAACAAGAACCATCACATTAGAGTTGGACAAGACAAACAAATAGAAGGAAAAGAGCTCAAGAGAATGTACGAGAAGCAGAGACCCACTAGATTATAGAACTCATAAATCACTCAACTGGAGATCATAATGAATACACAGAGGGCCTGCTTTAACCCTGTGCAGACCCTGCGCATGCTGCCTCAGTTTCTGAGTTCATATGGTCTTTGCTAACATTCATTTAGAGGGCCTTGTATTCTTGGTATCTTCCGTGCTCTCTAGATGTCATACGCTGTCTGCCTCTGAGGGTATTTGCTAGAGATAATCCCATTTAGCACTGAGTGGCTGAACTCTTTTAACTGCCTATCTGGCTTTATACAAAAACAATGTTCATTTAATTAGCATAGATTTTAAACAGGCATTGATATTTCCTGCACACATTCTTCACTTTGCTTATTATATCTCATGGCCATCTTTAAGCAAGAGAGCCCATTTTCATCTTTGTATGTAGTGGAGCTCTGATATGCTGTTAGATTCCCATTTCAGTGGACAATCCCTTAGAAAATCTTAATGTTCTGTCCCTTTTGAAGACTCCCCTGGCTGGAGTCAAACATCCCACCTAGGACCATGAGCCATTCCCAAGCGTAGTTCACAATTAATGACTTATCAGTAGGAAGGTGTCCTCCTACTGTACCTCTGTCAGCAAATTCTACAAAGTCTCTTTGTCTAAATACGCATCTAGCCTTTATAGTACTCCCAAAAGTCACTCTTCAAAGAGCTGTTGCGCTATTGAAGGGCATGTCAGAATGTGCTTTCTAGGTCATCACCCTGTGGTAATGAGAACAGAAGTGTCTACTTAAGGGACTCCGGGTAGACTTATGAAGTATGCAACTCACGTCGTTGCCGATATGGGGAATCTCCAACTCTTGAAATGGATTGCTGACTGTCCCTCTGCAAGGAAACAGAGCAAGTGTAAGAACCTTGACCTGAATGGCAGGGATGGTAACTGGAAAAAGCGAATGAAGTGTTTGTTCAGCCATATCACATAGGGGAGATATCTGTGACATTGGCAAGTCTGTTGCTTTGCTCATCTGAAGACAATGAAAGACTGATAGTAATTAATCAATCGTAGCCAACTATTGTGTGAGTATGCAAGTCTTAGATGCTTTATAGCACAGGAAAGAGAAAGAAAAGAGCAGCTTGTGAGCTTGTTATCAAACATAGCATAACCCTTGAGGATGAATGCTTAGCCTGTGCAGTTTTGTTGTGTCAAAATTAATGCTTTGTCTAATAATATTGGGGCCTTATTAAGTTGCATAGGGACATCTAATTTGTTAGGTATAAAAATCTTGCTTGAGATTCCTTTGAACCACATAGATGGTGTTTGGGTTTCGCACATAATCATTTGTAAGCTACTCTTTGGTTAAAAATGCTGCAACAGCCTTTCCTCCGAGATTGTGTGTAGTGCCCAAGATCACTTTCCTCAGCTAGTGACTGTGGTAAAACTGTATCTTGACTTGGATGGAAGGAACAATCTACCTACCAAACAATTCTCCTGAGAAATTGCCATGTATTGACAAGAGCTGGGAGAAGAATCACAGAGAGATGATATAAAGTTAGGTAGTAAACAAGGATGGTGATTCCGAGAACACTGAAAGTGTGCTGGAGTGCAGCTCACACTGGCAAACATCCCAGAAGACGGGGAACACAGAGAACACAGTGCTAGCACAACTGCTAAAAGCACGGGGGAAATGACAGCCAACACAAAATGAGGTAGAAATGCAAAGCCTGGCAGAGACTAGAAGAAATTAAGGTTAAGAAAAACATAAAGTAAATATACTGCTGAAAGCCAAAAAAAAAAAAAAACCCTTTAGATATCTGTGTATTGTTCATAAACTTCCCCTTCAAGGAAACGTACCTCAGCATCATGACTATACTCAGTGTATGGAGTCTCTCTATTGAAACATGACTAATGGTTGAAATTGTCATTACAGACTTTTTATTATATCAAATGGTCCCTACAGCAAAATAAGTAAACCGGTAAGGAACAAGGCACACTAATGCATTAGGCCCTGGGTCAATCTCAAGCTCTAGTCTTCACCAAAATAAAACTTAGTGGTGTGATGTCACCTAAGTGTTGATTGTTGGATATTTATCCAGTTTTATATGTTATCCAGTTATCTGAGCAGGAATACAAAGATTGGAAGAGAATTCAGATGCCAAAGACAAGTATCATGTTGGTACGACTTCTTCAACACAATATAGAAAATTCTTTCACCAGTCTTCCCTCGACAGGACTTATGTCCACTTCTATAGGTAATTAATCGCCCACATTTGGCAGTAAGGGCAATCAACATTTTTATTTATGTTCAGAGAAAGTGACCAGAATATTTCTTTCTGCATTTGTTAATTTGACTTCTAAATATGTCTGAACCGTGCACAAAAGATCATAGAGAATTACTATTCATTCAACTGCGTAACTTCATGCATTGCTACTCTGCACACTACTCTATAATTGCTATACAGGAATAGCTGTGCTATAGATGAATGACCCAGCACGTGGTATAGAATGTGCAGCCATTGATCTAGTACCTCATATCTATATTTGCAAAGAGGATCTGAAACAGCTTCAAAGTACTTGGAATGGGTAAAAATAGGCATGCCATATTTTAGTCTGAAGAAATCTGGATTGGCTAGAAAACATGTAGAACTTGACACTGGTTCATAAAAATGATGGCATCATCCTAATCAGTGGGGGAAACTGAGAAATTTCTACTGCCGTGGAGGAGTTGATAAAGTATAAAGTATACGACTTGATAACATTTGCAAATAAGCTTACCACAGCAGTTAAAAGTTTTAGACAGTGATAGGTATAAGATATTCTGAGCCATTCTCTTCAAAGTACTCAACCAATGATCATACCAGACATTCCTACCACAAATAAAGAGAACGAAGCCCTGGGGTCTCTGTATTATGGAACTGCCATATTCCTGACTTTGGAAGATTGCCTAAATATATTTTATATGGTGATATTTAAGGTTGCTAGCTTTAATTTGGACTATAGCAAAGTATTCTATAGTGATTACCATAAGTGGTGTTAGCAAAATGTGATTCTTGGACCATAAGAATGAATAGAATAAAAATAGAGACTTAGTCTCTGGCTAGCACAGATCTTAGAACAAGGGACTGATTTCTGACCTGGAAGCCAGTGGACCTGAATAGAACACCGTGCTCCAGGTGAGTCTCAGCCAAAGTCTCCGACTTGATTTTTACCCCATGAGACCTGAATTACAGAGCCCAGGAATGATAACCCCAAATCTCTGCTCTGTAAAGATTATGGGATAATAAGTTTGTGCTGCTTAGCATTTCACTTCTAAGTCTGTGATAATTTAATTTCTCACATAATATAGGAAATTAATATAACTATGAACCAATTTAGGAGCCATTTTGGAATGTGTAATCTGAAAAGATACCTCATAGAGATTTTTATGACTTCAGTAGGAAGATCAAACCATAGGTGTTTACTACTTTGTAACTATTCTGTACAATGGAACAGGAAATAGACACATTTGGAAAGTTAGATCACTATTTTTCACCTAGCTCTGGTTATGTTCAACACATAACTTTGTAACAACAGATACGCTTAACATGAAGGTGAACTTGACATAGCTCATGAAATCCTAATTTTAATAGTTTCAGCAACAACCTACTGGGAAAAAGAATAGGAATATCGCTTACTCAGCATAAGCAGGATAGGAAGACTCAAACTACATTGGCATATTGATTAATTCTCTAGACTATCTCCACTACCCTTTTTCAGCCTATACTTATATCTCGTTGAATATTCCTTATGCCATGATTACAGAAGAGGGCAATCGTAAGCTCAATTTGTGTGGTGGTGCGTGGTAGGCAAGAAACTACAGGAACTGTATGAAGTGTAGCCACCTTGAATGTAGTTATAACAGATATGAATAAAAGAAAACCCTAGTAGTACACAGGAGGGTATGATAAGAAATGTATATTGACTTATGAGCATTGGTATTTGGACATATGAAAATGAAACAAACTTGTGATGTATGCATATATAGGTCTGAATGAGTTATGAGTGCTATCCTAGTTTGCTTCATGTTTCTGTGGTAAATACCATGCATCAAAGTAACACAGTAAAAGAAGGGTTTATTTGGCTTGCAGATTGCAATCTGTCATGGAATCCAGGCTGTGAACTCAAGGCAGGAACTTAGAAGCAACTGAAGTAGAAAGTAAATCAGAAACTTTACTTCTTTATTGCTCCTGGAGAGCTGAGACCCATTGTCCTAGGAATGATGCCAACATAGTAGGCTGTGTCTTCTTAAGTCACTAGAAATCAAGAAGAGTCTTTTTGATGTGCTCACAAACCAATTAGGAACAACTCATCTACTGAGGTTCCCCCTTTCTGCATGTGTCAAGATTAGCCAGCCATCATGAGCATGTTAAAAATCACTAGAACACTACCTGCACACAAGGAAACTACTAAAACCCAGGATAGCAAAAATGATTTGGAAAAAGAAATTTAGCTAGTCTTTGCCATAGTTCAAATTTGAAAGTTGGTTAAATTGACACATGGATAGCATAGCCATCTGTATTCCTTGGAATATTATAAATGGGACAGATTAATGGATTGCTGCCAAACTCAAAAGAGAGATGGCTTTGTCATGGCTCAGTGTTCAGTGACTGGCCTGTGTTGGGTTAGCAATATGACCTTTTCTCACAGAGAATACAACCAGATATTCAACAGCAAGCTAGCTTCACAGAGTTTCTTACAAGGTAAAATGTCTTAGACGGTACAATATTTCTGTTAACAAAGTAACTGTGCTGGGTACTTAATAAAGAGACTTATTTGGCTCAGGAACCTAAGGGGAAACTTAACACCATGGAGCCACTATCCTAGCAACACTATCCTGACTGTATCACATTATGGAGGAACAAGGAAGGAACTTCCATATGTAGAAGGAGCCAAGTATGTGAGGAAAAACATTGTATGACAATCCATAACAAACTCACCCAGCAAGACTTTCATTAATCCCTTGTAATCTCTTCAGAGGACTCTATATGCTTCCTGAGTTTCCATTTCTTCTACCGATTATTGAAATCTTAGTTATAAGCCCAGCTGCACATCTATTTCTTGTCTTTACTATCATTACTGCTAAGGTTCTGTAGTAAGCGTGTGCAATTTAGGGTACACATTTTGTTTTTTTCTTATTTGAAAGCAAATATGTCTCACTAATACTAGTGTGTAATGTTTTCATATTAACTTTGTTGTGTTTTGTAAAAAAGAAAGAAAGGACGAGGATACGTTCTGGGAGAGGTACGGTATGGTGAGGTGGAAGTTGGTGCCTCTCAGGACCCCTGCTCAGGCACACCCCCCCAAGGAACCAGCCATACCAAGGATATAATATGGAATGGAGTTTATTTAGGGCATGGGAAAGGGAGTTGAGGATAGAGTAGAGACAGAGAAAGGCAGAGAGAGAAAGAGAGAGAAGAAAAGAAGAGAGAGGAGGAGAGGAGAGGAGAGGAGAGGAGAGGAGAGGAGAGGAGAGGAGAGGAGAGGAGATAGGAAGGAGGGGCATGGAGAGAAGGGGCAGAAAGTAAGAGAGTAAGAGGAAAAGAGAGTGAGGAGAGGGCAAACAGACCCTTTTATAGTGAGTCAGACCTACCTGTCATTTGCCACATAACTGTGGGGTGGAGCCTAGGAGGAATGCTAACATTCCTCCATTTTGGTTTAATTCAAAAGGGAAAAACTAGATGGAGCCATTGGTGAAGTAGGAATAGGTTCTTCATGGTCTTTTGCTACTTCCTGATGACTTTGTGGTGTTGTGTCTCTGCAATATCTAAGAAAATGGATATGGGGCTGATCGTTAGGTCTTAGAAGAGTTGGCTGTTTCCTTGCTGTCTGGGGTCTGTGGAACCATATGTGGATAAGAAGAAGCAGATCCAGTAGATGCATCTATCTGTGGGAATTAATTGGAACATCTGTGGATTGCTTCTCCAGAGCTGCTCTGGATGTAGATTTTGAGTAAATATCTGGATTTGACAAGATTATGAAACACATATATAAATATTACAGGGAGAGAATAAAGTTAAGCACATTTAGGAGAAAAAATTCCTTAGGTATACATTTGAAACTCTTCTGTCTTGGTGGTTGGGATGAGGGGATTCCCAATTCCAGAAAGAAGGGAGGAATCCTACCCTCTGGAATAGGTGACAGGTAGGAATTTAGGGGACCGATTGCCAAATGAGCTTATCTCAATGGAGTCTATTTGGTCCATGAGAGTTAGATCTGAGTGTGTTTCCTGTAGTTTATAATTTTATAAGAAAGATAAATTTGTTAACAGCATGAACAGTCTTTAAGATGAGCTTACATATGACAAAACCCTTTTCTGGAACAAGAAGGCCTTTTTCCTTCTGTCTAGGAGTCTGAATATATTACATTTAAAGGACAATTAAAGGAAACTCAAAACTTGTGAATAGGATAATTGATCATATAGTTTAGCATGAGGAACAGTTTAAGTCTATAATTAAAAGACAACCAAAGGAAACTCAAAATTTGTGATGATGGCAGCTGATAGTATAGATTTTCTATAAGAAACACTAAGTCTATAGTTAAAAGAAAAATTAAAGGAAATTTAAAATTTGAATTTGTTATTATAAAAGTTGCATCATGTGGTGGAATGTTTTATTATGGTTAGGCAAATTTATAAGAACTCAATTGGTTAATGGTAGGTCAGTGGCATAGCAAGGAGAGGAATTATGAAGCATTTAGTCACTGAAAACTGAGTTTAGATAAGGAAGTAACGTAAGGTTACAAATGTGAAAGGTTACAGCTGAACTTGTGTATCCTTCGTCATGAAACTTGTGAGAAGGTAAAGTTGTCTGTCATTTTGATAAAAGATCTGGTAGTCAAATTAGTTAATGCATTGACTAATGAGCTTATATGGTGTGGGATTACATTGGGACAAGTAGCTAGGTCTGATTTTTAGCTGTCAAGATATAGTTCTTAGCTATCAATGTAGTCAGAAATCTGGAAATCATAAATTATAATCTAAAAGTCATGTGTTAATTAAAGTGCCAGAGGATGGTCAATAGTCCACTACCTGAACAGTTTCCAGGTCCATGTGCTCTCTATGGCAATGTGGGCACAGTCATTCAGACCATCGGGTTCAGAAGATGAGAGGCCTTTTCCTATGGAGTAGGAAGGTCACCAAGTCTCAGGCAATATGAGACCTTTAACTCTCTGGGTAACCTCTATTTGTCCACAGTGTAGGCCAAGTCCTGACAGTGGGAAAGGCAATAGAGCAGTATTTCTCAATGGTAATCATACCACAATCCAGGTAGAATCTTGTCATTGTGCCCATATCTTCTCGGAGCCTCTCAGGATAACTGTCAGGATGTGGGAGTCCCTGTCTATCATAATAAGCATAAACATTTAACTTTACGTTTAGCAGATTTGTGACAAGATTGATAGCCAGTATCTATTAATCATATCTGAGTTGGACAACCTGTGTTTGTCTAATTACTTGTCCTGGATAAATCTAGCAAACAGAGAGAGTACACTATGACTTAATGGCTAAACATATATTTCAGGATCTTTAACTTTTTACTGTTTAAAAAATCATTATTTGCCAAGGTAGTATAGAATGAAAACCTTATCTTAATTGGAAAGTGTCCTAGGAGCCTTTTTTTTATATTTTTTTTATTAACTTGAGTATTTCTTATATACATTTCAAGTGTTATTCCCTTTCCTGGTATCCGGGCAAACATCCCCCTCCCCCTTCCCCTTCCTTATGGGTGTTCCCCTCCCAACCCTCCCCCCATTGCCGCCCTCCCCCCACCAGTCTAGTTCACTGGGGGTTCAGTCTTAGCAGGACCCAGGGCTTCCCCTTCCACTGGTGCTCTTACTAGGATATGCATTGCTACCTATGAGGTCAGAGTCCAGGGTCAGTCCATGTATAGTCTTTGGGTAGGGGCTTAGTCCCTGGAAGCTCTGGTTGCTTGGCATTGTTGTACATATGGAGTCTCGAGCCCCTTCAAGCTCTTCCAGTTCTTTCTCTGATTCCTTCAACGGGGGTCCTATTCTCAGTTCAGTGGTTTGCTGCTGGCATTCGCCTCTGTATTTGCTGTATTCTGGCTGTGTCTCTTAGGAGCGATCTACATCCGGCTCCTGTCGGTCTGCACTTCTTTGCTTCATCCATCTTGTCTAATTGGGTGGCTATATATGTATGGGCCACATGTGGGGCAGACTCTGAATGGGTGTTCCTTCAGTCTCTGTTTTAATCTTTGCCTCTCTCTTCCCTGCCAAGGGTATTCTTGTTCCCCTTTTAAAGAAGGAGTGAAGCATTCACATTTTGATCATCCGTCTTGAGTTTCATTTGCTCTAGGCATCTAGGGTAATTCAAGAATTTGGGCTAATAGCCACTTATCAATGAGTGCATACCATGTATGTCTTTCTGTGATTGGGTTAGCTCACTCAGGATGATGTTTTCCAGTTCCAACCATTTGCCTACGAATTTCATAAAGTCGTTATTTTTGATAGCTGAGTAATATTCCATTGTGTAGATGTACCACATTTTCTGTATCCATTCCTATGTTGAAGGGCATCTGGGTTCTTTCCAGCTTCTGGCTATTATAAATAAGGCTGCAATGAACATAGTGGAGCACGTGTCTTTTTTATATGTTGGGGCATCTTTTGGGTATATGCCCAAGAGAGGTATAGCTGGATCCTCAGGCAGTTCAATGTCCAATTTTCTGAGGATTCTCCAGACTGATTTCCAGAATGGTTGTACCAGTTTGCAATCCCACCAACAATGGAGGAGTGTTCCTCTTCCTCCACATCCTCGCCAGCATCTGTTGTCCCCTGAGTTTTTGATCTTAGCCATTCTCACTGGTGTGAGGTGAAATCTCAGGGTTGTTTTGATTTGCATTTCCCTTATGACTAAAGATGTTGAACATTTCTTTAGGTGTTTCTCAGCCATTCGGCATTCCTCAGCTGTGAATTCTTTGTTTAGCTCTGAACCCCATTTTTTAATAGGGTTATTTGTTTCCCTGCGGTCTAACTTCTTGAGTTCTTTGTATATTTTGGATATAAGGCCTCTATCTGTTGTAGGATTGGTAAAGATCTTTTCCCAATCTGTTGGTTGCCGTTTTGTCCTAACCACCGTGTCCTTTGCCTTACAGAAGCTTTGTAGTTTTATGAGATCCCATTTGTCGATTCTTGATCTTAGAGCGTAAGCCATTGGTGTTTTGTGCCTGTCTTTAGGTGAAGAGGCAGGGAGATGAGAACTGTCCACAACAAAGATGGTGCTGAAACTACAGCAAGCCATGGGACTTTTGCAAAGGACCAAGGGTTGATGCCCAGTGCCCATATCGTGGCTCACAAATAGTCATAACTCCAGTTCCAGGTCATCAAACAATGTCTACTAGCCTCAGCAGGTACAAAGCCTACACATGCTGCACAGATATACGTGCAGACAAAAGAGTCATGTACACTGAACTAAAGTAAATTTAAAAACAGAGGTTCTCAGCTTTTAAAACATGACATATATATTACTCTGTATCATTCCCACACCAGGTACTATCTAAGCATCCAATTTCACTTATTTTTAAATACTCTTGAGTTATATTTTCCTTATAACATTCTTTTCATAATGTTTTAACTGTATGCCCAATTGTCTAAAGTAGACATGTAATAAATATTTTTATTCCTGTACACATAAGAAACTTATCTCTTAGTATCCTAATCCAAAAACTCTGTTGCCATTTTTCCCACTGACCTCGGATTTTCATTCTCTCTGTCAAACCAGTAATGAAGAATTACAGGTGTTGGAAATCAAACTCTGTGTCCCTTGTTTCTGAGAAGTATACAACTTACTCTGCTCTACATGTGATGGGCACTTTGGCAACTGTAACTCAGTATTTCATCTAGAACACAAAGGGCTGCTTTCTTCCAAGCCATATATTTTCACTCTCATATCATTATTTTACTGGAAATCTAACAACTCATTTATAGATCACATTCTGTAGTCCATTTCTTTTAAAGTTAGCTAAAACACATAAACACTGATTTCCAGATAGTAACTATTAATGTTTTTCTATTTTTCATATTTTTCTTTAGCATGTTAATTTTGTAACTCTGATATAGCTCTAACTTTTATCATCTACTGTCCTGAACAAAAAGATCATGTTGAATTTTAAATTTGTGCCTGAAAATTCCAGTATTTCTCAATATTATTATTTTTCTTTCCTTGATTCTTACACTTCTACATTCTTTCTTGATTTCTAAACATTTCATTTAAAAGTCTTAGAGATCTTTAGCTCCCTCCTTGGAAGTATTTAATATTTTTAAGTTTGTGTTATAAATGGAGCCTTTAAATGTTTTGATAAAAGTGTATTCTATCACTTTTAGTTTTTATTAATGGGAACATGAACTAATTCAAATGCATAATAAATACATTTGTATGTAAAAGCGGCTTTCAAATATTGAGTTTGAATTTCACCAAGGAGCTTTCTCACCATTTACACATTATTAATATAACAAATATATTTCAGTACATATTTAAACATTTTAAACTTAAAAGTACAAATACTGAAATTCACTCTTATTAATAAGTGAGAAATAAACTTCTTTCCTTCTCCAGGTCTTTTCATTTCATATAATCAGTGAATTAGACCATATTTATGTAATATTATGATTTTTAAAAGTCCTTAAATTTTTGCTTTTGAATATTTGTAAATGCATGCTATTTTTAACTAGCCCTCAAAACCATAATCTGTTTCATTTTCAATTAATAACTGTGAGGGTGAGGTTAGAGCTCAGTGTTTGAGTGTTTTCCTAGCTTGAATGAGACCCAGTACCACAAAATGAAACCAGTAGACTGACTACTTCACAGGTCTTTCTGGTCACTAGGGAAACGTTTCTACAACAGCATAAAACTGGCAAATCATAGGAACACACAAAATAAAGAAAGATACAGAAGCAATTAAATCTTTGACATAAATTTATTTCAGAGTCAGAATCCCAACAGAGAATCAATAACTGGCATGTTGTTCCCTAATTGCTTAAAATGAAAGATAATTGTGATATCTCACTGTGGTGGTTTGAATAATAATGGCTCTCCAGTGGCTCATAGATCTGAAGGTTTGATCACCAGGGAATGACACCATTGGGAGGTGCAGCCTTGTTGGTATAAGTGTGGCTTTGTTGAAAGAAATGTGTTACTAGGAGTGGGCTTTGAGGTTTCAGAAGTTCAGGACAAGCCTAATGGTTCTCTTTCGTCCTGCTGCCTGTGGATCCAGAAGTAGAACTTTTAAGATACCACCTCCAGCATCATGTCTGTGTGCATGACAATGTGCTTACTGCTATGGCAATGATGGACTAAGTCTCTAAACATGTAAGCGTAATCCAGCCCCAATAAGTGCTTTCTTTTACTAATTTCCATCTTCATGGTATCTCTTCAGAGAAACAGAAGACTGAATAAGTCATGCACATTATTAAAACAAAAGAATAGTAACCCAACACTCAAAGTTAATATGTCCTGTGGAATATGAGGTATAAGATTGACTCTTTAATCTTAATGGCTTATATGTAGCTGTTTCAGTGGTGAACTTATATCCTACATCTACACATAGGTTTAATATACATTCACGTCAAAGAAAAGTTAGGAGCTAGAAATTAACAACATCCGAAAAGATTGAAATATCAAAGTGATAAGAGGTAAAGGGTAAGCAGTATTTCAAATACCAAGCATAAACAGAAAAATATCCACAGGATTTTCAATATACAACACTCCACTTTAATGGTTTTGAACACGTGTATCTTTTTTTATTTTTAAACGTGTATTTTAAATGTACACAATTGTTATAACAAAATTATATTTCTAATCATTCTGCAAGGACTGATTGATTTCAGTTCAAGGATACAAAAATGGGTTTGTGAGCAATCGTGACACCCTGAGATCAAATTCCCAGACCCATGTAAATTAGGATATGTTAATCTGTTTCTACAATAGCAGTGCTCCAATAATGAGCTAGGAAGGGAATAGGAGAAACTTTCCACTGGTTCATGGGCCAGCCACTCTGGTCTATACTCTAGAGGACATGATCCTATCTCAAACAAGGTCAAAAGTGACGACCCAAATCAAATGTTGTTCTCTGAAATGCACATGCCAGTTGTGATACATGCATGACCTCACTCATATGCAAAAACATGAGTACACATATACAAACACATGCAGAGTAAATTTCAGGAAACATTTCATGAAATTCTCAACAAGGAACAAAAATCTTGAGAATGTCAGCAACAAAGAGATAAAGATAAATGCATCATGTTTAAATATTTTCTCCCTCATAGAAAGCATAGCTTTTGCTCTCTCTTGCTCCTCTCTTGTCTTGCCTTCCTGCCTCCACTCTCTCCACATTCCCCTCCCCCTTCTCTTTTCACATGCTCATGACTGGCCTCTACTTCTCTATATTCTCATTCTCTCTCTCTCTCTCTCTCTCTCTCTCTCTCTCTCTCTCTCTCTCTCTGTCTCTGTCTCTCTCTCTCTCTCTCTCTCTCTCTCTCCCTACTACCCTCTTAACTCCCCTCCCCATGCCCTAAATAAGCTCTATTCTATACTAAAAAAGAAGGCATAGCATAAATATCAACATCTGTATGGTTTCCTTTACCTATTTTAAATCATTACTTACATCTCTTGGTGAGATTCAAATCACATTTAAAATAGATGTCAATTTTATTCCTAACATTATAGCTCCAATATTTATATTTGCTTATTTAAACTATGTATCTCTTAAAATAGCCAAAAAGTTTACCTCTCAATTGCTTGAGAAATTCCTAGGTGGTTTATTTATTACAATAAGAGAACAGAACACAGAGAACACACACACACACACACACACACACACACACTTTGAGGCATGATCAATGAGGTATGATCTTTGAGGTATGAGCAATGCTAGTACAAAGCCTAGGATGATATAGGAGAGCTAAAGAAATATCTTCAGGACTAGAATAAAAGAAGTGTTTAAAATAAGCCAAAGGCCATGACCTATTACCTAATACATATATGAGTATTTTTTAATTACTTAAGTCTTCTTAGGTCTACAGGGAAAGGATCTCTGTAAAAAGGATAAGAAGTCAAATAATGCATTAATTTTGGGAAACAATGTTTAAATTATAAGGGAAGAATAATCTTGAGTCATTAACTGGCTCAACAAATAACTGTACATGTATAAGCACTGTGATGTGGTGATGTGAGTTTTTTATTGAACCAAAGAATAGATTTTTTTTAACCAAAATGGAGTGGCAAGGATTGTAGAAAGAGAAGAAGAAAGAAAAGACAAGTGATCTCTCAGCTCTCAGCAAAGAAAATAATAAATAACTGCTTAACTTTCTAATTTAATAAATAAAAAATAAAAGCATGTACACAGCTATGAAATAAACCAGTCCATACACAGACTTAAGAACTCAGTGTGGCTGTCCCAAGGCAGGAATCGCAGGGTTAGACGATACTGCTTTGGTTCGGAGAGTTTTCACATTAATACAATATCTTTAAAGAATTCCTTGCTTAACTGTCAACCACTATCACAGTTTAACTTTGTTGAGAACTCTGTGTTATATCAGTCTGAATATTGATTTTTCTCTAGAATATTTTTAATGAGACAAATTAATTTCTGTCTATAGGCTTTCATAAGAAAATCTCCATCTCTCTGTCTCTCACAAATAGACAATGAAGCTAGAGACAACTGTATCAAGTCAATCAAAATTCCAGCATGGGGAGAAAAAGTTTTCATAAGAGTTTACAACTGTCACACTGAGGAGTTATTTCCAGATGATGGCTGATGGAGGAGGAAAAACATTAATCGAGGTTGCCTGTGTTCCAGAGGATAGACATATACCCACAAGCATTGTGAGAGCAGTAAGTGGACTCGATAGGATAAAATAACAGAACATGTTAGGAAAAACACTTGAGTCGGGGCAGGTGGGAAGGTTTGGAGCAAGAAAAGGCTACCATAAAATACATTTTATATGCGCATAAAGTTCTCATACACTAATTAAAAATATTTAAGAGGTTAATATTAGAGAGATATTTGAAATAAAATTGGTTTTTGTAACCTACAGGTAGGTACAGTGACCAGTTTGTCCTCATTTTAATAAATAACTAACATTCTGTTCTTTTTGAAGAATAAGAGATGAATTTAGCTTATAATTCTGAGGCTGGGAGATATGGTTCCTTCATTGGTTTGGTTTTGAAGAGGGCATATGGTTGACAGTGGAGGGTAACAGAAGAAATATTAGAGCTAGCGGTCATCAGAAACTGAAAGGAAAGGGGGACTGAGAAACCACAATCTTTAATGGCTGAACAAACTGTCTTGAAGACATGCAAAGTCTGATTCTGTTTGTTCAATTTTCTGATGATGCAGTCATTACATTTTGGCTTGAATGCTTGTCTTTTAAGTCTTAGGCATTCATAGATATTTCTGGGTCTTACAAGTTATTCATTGAGGATCTTTTTGGTTGTGGTACCTTTTATATTATAATGTTGCCAGAGGATTTGATGCTATCTGAGGTGGGCTTTAGTAATATTGAGCTTTCCACAGCTTGTCTGTGCTTCAGACTATTTAAGTTCACAACAGTTGGCTATGAAACTTCTCTGCACTTGTCACTCACTGGTCTGCTGTCTATATTTACCCTCATAAATAAACCAGTGTCTTTGTGATTTTTTTTTCTGAACCACAAAGACTCTCTTTTGCTACTGTATTATTGGGAATCAGGATTTCATTATGACCAGAAGGGGCTGCCAGTTACTGGAAGCTTTTGAAGGTACAGTGAACTCAGAATCCAGGATGTTTTCTGGGAGATTTCTTATGAGGCTTCCAGAAATGTAAGGAGGTAAAGTCTTTCCTATATCATCATCATCTCTGAGAATTGAAGGAAGAAGTTTTGTGACGCGATATTACAGTTCTCATGGTTAAAACTTGGAAAAGGAATCATGCTCTTTTAGTAATCCTCCTGTTTCTTTCTCTTTCTGTAATTGAGTACAGAGAGGGCAGAGTCAGGATCCTTGTAGTTTGATGACCTGTCAGACAATGGTTATCAATGAACTCCAGTCATTTCAATGGTGACTATCATGACCACAGATACAAGAGAATGTGGTTCCAGATGAATGGCTAAAATATCTTTGTTTAGAATACTCTAGTAAGAACCCCTTTCTGCCTCCTCTTACAGAGGGCTTCCTAAATTGAGGGCAAGAATTAGATAAAGGATCCCCTTTAGGGCTGAATGTTCCAGTGTCTCCCACTCTCTGCACATTTGCAGTCACCCAAACAGTGCTGGTAGTGGGTTCTATCTTGTGGAGTTGATATTAAATCAATTCAGATATGGGTTGGTTACTCTCATAAGCTTGTGCCACTATTGCACTAGCATATCCTGCAGTCAGAATACCATCATAGTTGAAAGGGGCTGGTGTTTGCATTTCTCCTTTAGTAACATGCAGAGCACCTTCCCTCACTGAAGATGTTACCATATTGGGGAGAAGGCTGTATTTAAGTAGTAGTTGAGCCACTTTATGTTGAAGGACTTGTATAAATATTTTCTTCAGCAATGGGTCCTTTCTGTCAGCTTGTGATGAGCAGCTATAGTCTTGCCACAGCATGAGTTGTTTAAGAAAACCTACAGAAACCCCTTTTGTCAACTTATCAATTAAGAGTAACAGAATACTGGTGATGGAATTTTCATTTGGTAACAGGAAATATCCATTGTGGCTCTTTTTTTCCCCATTATTCAGTTACTTCCTTTAGATTCACCTTCATATAAATATATATTTTAGGAAGCTTCTGCTGCCTTGAGTTTTCAAACTATCTCTCAAGTGTCCCTTAATTTTAGCTGTCTCTTCCCCTATTTCCTTCCTAACCCCCTCTAATTTCCTCTTTTCCACTTGTTTCTTCAATTCTAGACCTCCACATCCATCCCTAACAATACATTCTATTTGCCTAAAATTCTAGAAGGATCTTTCTACTCTATACCTAACCTCTGTAGTTGTACGAGTTGTAACTTGGTTACCATTGACTTAAGACCAAAGTTATATTCCACCGTGTAAATTTACCACATTTTCCTTACCCATTCATCAATTGATTGTCATTTAGCTTCCAGTTTCTAGCTGTTATGAAGAGAGCAACTGTGAACACGATTGAGAAAGTGGCTCTCTTATAGAAATAACCTGTGGGTTTATGCCCAAGAAATAGGTATATCTGGATATTGAGGTAGATCCATTCCCATATCCGTAAGGACCCACCGCACTAGTTTCCATGGTGGTTATATGTGTTTGTACTCCCACAAGCAATGTATGAGTGTTCCTCTTGCCAAGCATCCTCATCAGCATGAATTGTTACTTGTTTTTCTTATCATTCCAGTCCTGAGGGGTGTAAAATGAAACATCAGCATGACATCAGGAGGAATCTCAGAAGTGTCCCTGATGACTAGGAATATTGGATACTTCCTTAAGTGTCTCTTGGAGTTTTGAGTTTTCTCTATTGAGAATTCTCTGATTAGATCTATACCCAGCTTTACAATTGGGTTATTTGTTTTCTTGATATTTAGGGTTTTTTGTTTTGGGCATGTGTGTGTGTTTGTGTGTGTGTGTGTGTGTGTGTGTGTGTGTGTGAGTGTGAGCGTGTGAGTGTGTGTGTGTGTATGTGAGTGTGTGTGTGAGTGTGTGTGTGTGTGTGTGTGTGTGTGTGTGTGTGTGTGTATTTTGGGTATTAATTCTCTATCAAATGTATAGTTGTTAGGTTTTCCCCATTCTTTAGGCTACTGTTATGTCTGAATGATGGTTTCCCTTGCTATGCAGAAGCTTCTAAATTTCATGAGGATTAATCAATTAATTTTAGACTTTAGAGATTATACTTAAATATGTTCTGTTCAGTAAGATTTTTCCTATACCAATGTGTGCAAGTCTATCCCCTACTCTCTTTTCTATCAGGTTCAGTGTGCACCTGGTTTTATGTTGAGGTCTTTCAGCCATTCCGACTTGAGTTTTGCATGGAGTGATAAGTATGGATCTATTTTGGATTTTCCTACGTGCAATTTGAATAGGACTATTTGTTGAAGATGCTGGGTTTTTTCACAGTATTCATTTCTGGCTTCTTAAAAGAAATCAGGTGACCATAGGTGTATGGAGTTTTTATTCCAGTGATCAACATGTCTAGATGTCTGTTATTGGGGAATACCATGGTGATTTTATTACTAAATCTCTGAAGTACAGTTTGAAGTTGGGGACAGTGATGTCTTTAACAGTTCTCTAGTATTGTTTTAGCTATCATCGTTTTGGGTGTATGTGTTTCAGTAGGAAGATGAAAACTGTCTTTTTGAGATCTGTGAAGAATGGGTTTGGAATTTTGATGGGATTACACTGACTCTGTAGAAAGCTTTTGGTAGGACAGCCACTTTTCTATAGTAATTCTTTTGCTTCATGTGCATAAAACATTTTCATTTTCTTCTTCTATTTCTTCTTTCAAATTCTTAAATGTTTATAACCACACAGTCTTTCACTTAGGGTTACCCCAAGACATTTTATATTATTTGAGGCTATTGTGAAATGTATAATTTCCTTGATTCCTTTCTCAGTCTGTCATTTGTGCAGCCATTTTAATATCTAAAAAAGTAGACTTCAATCCAAAACTAATCAGGAGAGGAACAGACACTGCCAAGAAAATCTGCCAAGATAGCATTTCAATTCCTAAAATCTATTCACCAAACATACGGGCATTTATGTTCAAAAAAGAAACAACTACAGCTTAAATCATATATTGACCTTTACACACTGAGAGTGGAAGACTTTAATATCCCATTCTCACTAATAGGCAGGTTATTCAAGAACTAAACAGAGAAATTCTGGGGCTAACTGATAGTATATACTAAATGGACCTAACAGATACCTACAGAACATTTTGCCGAAACACAAAATATATACCTGATTTTTAGCACCTTGTGGAACTTTTTCCAAAAATGACCATAGAGTTGGATACAAAACAAGTCTTAACAAGTACAGGAAAATTGAAATAGCATGCTGCACTCTAACAACCATGGACTAAAGTTGCATAGCAAAAATAATATAAACAACAGAAAGCTTATGAACTTATTAAAACTAAACAGCTCACTACCGATTTAAAAAATGGGTCAAGACAGAAATTAAAGACTTTCCAGAACCAAATTAAAAATAATAAACAACACACCCATACTTATGGAACACAATAAAGCAGTTCTGAGAAGCAAGCTTATGGCAATAAGTGCCTACATTAAAAAAAGTAGGGGTGGGGTTCCTGCAAGCATCCCTGGTGGGCAGAAAAACAATCTAAAGAGGCAAGAAGGAAAACTCGGTTCATTCTGACTTAGCCAGCATGGCTGGATCAAACTTTTGGAGTCTGAGACCAGGCTGTTCAAAGTGCATGTCATTTCTTCCAAGAAGATAGGTTATAAATATAGGCTACATGTATTAGCTTAAGGTCTTATAGAAAAATCTGGTGTGGTATTGGCCATATAGTTTAATGCAGAGGTCACTTGAACTATTAGCAACCACTGGTACTGGTTGTGGGAACTTGGGAGAGCACCTTTCTACACAGGTAATGTAAGGGTCATTTAGACTATTTCGTATCTTGGGTCATAGTTGCAAAAGCTTGATATGGTCTGGTCCTTCAGATAAGTCAGATTACCAAGCTATTAATCACCTGTCATTCCCAAGCTTCTGGATGGAAAAACAAGTTACACATCATTTCTTAAAAAAAAAAACAATCCTGCTTTCTCAACATTCTCTAGTTATCTCCATATTCCAACTTAGAAGAGGGGGTAGGGCAAGAGATAGAGACAGAGACAGGGAAACAGAGAGAGATACAGAGACAAAAAGACAGAAACAGACAGAGATATCATACACTTTGTGTCGCAGCTTGCCTAAAAACCCTAGAACAAAAAGAAGTAATCACAACCAAATAAGTAGATAGCAAAAGTAAACTGGACAAAAAGAGTTGGTTCTTGGAGAAAATTAATAAGATTAATTGACTGAACTGATTAATTCACTTAATTGATTAATTGATTAATTAACTGAAGGGTGAATAGAAAATATCCAAATAAATAAAACTAAAAATAAAATAGGAACATGACAACAAACTCCAGTGAATTTTGGAAAATCATAAGAATATACTACACTCCAAAAAATTGGAAGTTACAAAACAAAATGGATAATTTTCTGGATATGTAGCTCTTACAACTGCATAAGCAATTTAAATGGGCTTATAACTCATTAGCTTGGTAATTCTGTATAAAATAGAAGCAGTCAGTAAAAGTCCCCCAAACAAACAAAAAAGAGCCCAGGAAAGGATGGTTTTATCCCAGAATTCTACCAGAATTTCACAGAAGAGTTACTGAGAAAATCCCTCAACGAATACCACCCAATAGAAACAGAAGGAATATTGTCCACAAAGATAAGAATATTGCCACAAGTATAAGATATTTGGTTTCTAAACCAAATATTGGCCAAAGAAAGAGAATTGCAAACCAATTTCTTTTATGAACAAAAATGCATTTTTTTTCAGTAAAATCCTTGCAAACCAAATCCAAGAACACAACAGATAGATCATCCAGCATGATCAATTAGGCTTCATTATGGAAATCCTGGGATGGTTCAAAATATGTAGAGATAAAAATAACCCACCGTTCCAACAAACTGAAAGAAAAACATCTCACTAGGTGCAGAAAATGTCTTTGAGCAAAATACAACACTTTTTCATGATCAAAGTCCTGGAGACATTTGGGGTACAAGGGACAAACCTCAAGATAATACAGTTAATTTTCAGCAAGTTCACGCCCAACATCAGCTTAAATGGAGAGAAACTCAAAGCAATTCATCTAAAATCAGGAACCAGACAAGGTTGTCCACTATTCAGTCTAGTCCATTAAGTCATAGCTAGAGTAATAAGACAACTGAAGGAGATCAAGGGGACACAAATTGGAAAGGAAGAAGTCATTTGGACATGATATGATACTATACATCTGTGATGCTAACAATTCCACTAGGAAACTCCTACAACTGATAAGCACTTTCAACTAATCAGCTGGGTACAGAATTAACTCACAAAAAAACAGTAACCCTCCTACATACAAATGACAACTGAACTGAGATCAAATCATACAACTTAATATAAGACTTTGGAGGAGATTATGATCAGAATTAGCATATAGGCATTGTGTGTTACATTTTCTTATTTTCCAAGATGAGCAGAACTTCTTCGGTTTTCAAATTTCTCATCCCAACCACAAGGAGATATTGCTAAGGGCAGAAAAGAACGACTGTGGGGGAGTCAGCACCCAGCTGGAAGTGAGGGGGGGTCACTATGATATCAAAGTTTGTTTTAGACCTGTACTGTTCGCTTTAGTTACATAAAATTCTAGGTAACTAAGAAAAAGATGGACATTCTAAGGGCTAAGACTCTACTGGAATCTTTTCTTGTCCATTTCCACTCACTACTCCCTCACTTACATTTTACTTTCTCCTTTTCTCCCACATTCTGTCTTCTCAGGATACAAAATAGGCACAAGCACCTGATTTGAGCATTATGGCAAGAGGTGAATGTGCTGGTTAAAGAAATTCATAATGGCTCTTTCTATAATAAGAGCAATACTTTTGAAAGAAAATTAGTACTTTCTAATTTATCTTTTGTTAGAATTATGAAAGCAGATTTAATTAAATACAAAAAGATATAAGCCCACAAAATTATGTACATAGATATTGGTCATAATTTGAGACATCAAGGAGTACAAGTAGAATATTTGATAAAATCAGTGAACTACCATCGCTCCAAAAAAAATAGAAAGGAATTACCCTAGAAACGACAGCTCTAAAAGCTTAATTTTAGTATCAGGAAAATGCTAACATAATGCACTAAAAATCTTATTAATTCTTAACACTTGGGACCAGAGAAGGGGAAAAACAGAATTGCAATTAACTTGCTTGAGATTATCTAAAGTTTTTTTTTTATTAAAGTAACAGAGAATTTGGCTATCTGGGGACCAGTGATTTTTGGCTATAATAAATAAGCCAATATTGGATTAATAAGATTTTCTGTTCATACAAAAGTGAAGTTATAAATTCATGGAAGAACATGGCATTTTGAGTAAAGTCTTGAGACAGACCTAAACTAGAGTACAGTTCTACACCTAACAGAAGAAATAAAGGTTTGAAAGGGAAATAATGCTATTATTTAGGAAATAAACTTTTTAATATCAAAGGCTTTTACAGCAAAATGCAGTTATATCTATTACCTAGATATTTGCTTCAGTCTCAGTGATGCTCAGTGGAATGAGAGAGTTCACCACATGAAGTAAGCTATTGTTTTTATTAGTTAAAAATTATTATTTATTTATTTATTTATTTATTTATTTATTATTTTGTTTTCTTTGGTGGGGTGGTTCCAAGTATAGAGGGCAGATATGGAAGGGCAGAAGAATAAGTGGTATAGTATTGCATGATCAGAAATTCACAAGTAATCAATAAAAAGTTTTCAGTAAATCATGAGCCCTTGATTTCAGGATGAAAATGGTACACACACCAGACACCAGAGAAACATGAATAAATATAAATTGGCTAGTACATCATATTCTTTCTTTTATATAAATTCCCCCTTCTCATCAAAATTCCTCAAGATGATTCATAAAGTAATTAGAGTTGATTGTGTTATTTTATGAAGGGATCTAGTAAATACAGGAAAATAAAAATTAAAAATGTAAAAATCATAACCTTAAAGAGTGGAGTTTACATGACTGAAGACACAGAGACAATATAGTAGAATCATAAGTCCTGATTAAAAGAATGAAGCAGACAGATACTCCTTAAAGTAGAGAAGAAAATGAAAATGTTGATCTGTTTCGACTTTAAATATGCTATAAATATGTCAACACATGTAAATTATAAAATAAACTACCAGAATTTCCACCCACCAAAAAGTCTTAGAACCTTAAAGTTAACAAATTTACATATATATGTCTGTTTCCCAGGATAATACACATATATACACAGAAAAAAGATACAGATACACATATTGTTATATCTACCTATTAAATCTATTTGTCTATTTATCTATCACCTACCTCTATATATGAATGTTTATATATAAAATATGTATGCATATGCACAACTATATATGAATATGTACATACATACTATATAATGTCATGAAACAAAGATTGAATCATAGAATGTAACATTTTTCTTAATTATATAGGAAATCATGGCATTTAATATAGTCTGGGACTGATGAAAACAACTGTGTTATGTATATATAGGAATGTCTCCTATGGAGTCATGGGAAAGTTATGCAAACAAATATTTTACTTTTGTTTAATCAGTAAAGTTGTTTTCTTTCTATTTGCATGCTTTTTCTTAAACTTACAACATTAATGGAGTGTTGAAGTGATTTAGACAAGAACATTGGAATGAACCATGGAGAAATTAAGAGTCAATGCCATGCAAGAGTATTATGAAATGTTTACTGGTAGGCAGACTCATGGTTATGAACATATGCATATTTTGGAATGCTCACTTATAACCCACAGAACCTAGAAACAAGGACAATATGCATGTTACAGTCAGCATAACCAGTACCCAGACCTTAACTTCTAACAGTGAAAGGGACTATGTAATCTCACAGCTTCCAAACACCATGTGTCTCTCAACATAATAGTAAGTAATAACAGTCATGAACAGAAAATCTCCAATGAACCTCACTAAGCCTCCTTTACCTCTGACAACCACTTTCTGGAAATTTTGTGACAGAATACATTATATTACTTGTTAGCTTACCCTATTATAATTTTTTTTATTTATAGGTCCATAATGATGAGAGGTATTGAGTATTTGAAAACTTGTTAGGGCTTCCAAGTACTATTTTGAATAGGTAGGGAGAAAGTGGACAGCCTTGTCTATTCCCTGATTTTAGTGGGATTGCTTCAAATTTCTTTCCATTTAATTTGATGTTGGCAACTGTTTTGCTGGACATTGCTTTTACTATGTTTAGGTATGGGCCTTGAATTACTGATCTTCCCAAGATTTTTAACATGGGGTGTTTTTGAATTTTGTCAAATGCTTTCTCAGCATCTAAGAGAAGATCGTGTGGTTTTTATCTTTAAGTTTGTTTACACAATAGATTACATAGTTGATGGATATCTGTACATTGAACCATCCCTGCATCCCTGGGATGAAGCTAACTTGATCATAATGGATGATTGTTGATGTGTTCTTGGAATCAGTTTGCAAGAATTTTATTGAGTATTTTTTCATTCATATTCATAAAGGAAGTTCTCTTTCTTTGTTGGGTCTTTGTGTGGTTCAGGTATAAGCATAATTGTGGCTTCATAGAAAGAATTGGGTAGTGTTCCTTCTGTTTCTATTTTTGGAATAGTTTGGACAGTATTGGTATTAGGTCTTCTATGAAGATTTGATAGAATTCTGCACTAAGTTCATCTGGTCCTGGGCTTCTTGTTGTTGTTGTTGTTGTTGTTGTTGTTGTTGTTGTTGTTGTTGTTGTTGAGAGACTTTTAATGACTGCTTCTATTTTTTAGGGGTTATGGGTCTGCTTAGATGGTTTATCTCATCCTGACTTAACTTGGGACCTCATATCTCTCTAGAAAATTATTAATTTCATCCAGATTTTCTAGTTTTTTTTTAGTATAGGCTTTTCTATTAGGATCTGATAGGTTTTTTTTCATTTCTGCAGTTTCTGTTGTTATTTCTCCCTTTTCATTTCTTATTTTGTTATCTTACTGACATTGTGCTCTCTAGCTAGTCTGGCTAGGGGTTTATCTATCTTGTTGATGTTCTCAAAGTATCAGCTCCTGGTTTTGTTGATTCTTTGTATAATTCTTTTTGTTTCTACTTGGTTGATTTCAGCTCTGAGTTTATTTCCTTCTGTCTGCTCTTCTTGGGCATATTTGCTTCTTTTTGTTCTAGAGCTTTCATGTGTCCTATCAAGCTGCTGGTGTATATTCTCGCCAGGCTCTTTATGAAGGCACTGAGAGCTATGAGTTTTCCTCTTAGCATTGCTTTCATTGTGTCCCTTAAGTATGTTGTAACTTCTTTTTCATTATATTATAAAAAATCTTTAATTTCTTTCTTAATTTCAGTCTTGACCAAGTTATCATTGAGTAGAGTGTTGTTCACCTTCCATGGGTATGTGGGCTTCTTGTTGTTTTATTGTTAGTGAAGACAAGCTTTATTCTGTAGTGTGCTGATAAGATGCAAGGGATTATTCCAATCTTCTTGTATCCGCTGAGGCATGTTTTGTGACAAGTTATATGGTCAATTTTGGAGAAGGTAGCATGAGGTACTGAGAAAAAGGTATATTCTTTTGTTTAAGGACAGAATGTTGTGTAGACATCTGTTAAATCCATTTGGCTCATACCTTCTATTGGTTTTACTGTATCTTTGTTTAGGTTCTTTTTCCATGATCTGACTATTGATGAGAGTGAGAAGTTGAAGTTTTCCACTATTAGAAAGCAAAAGGTCATGGGAATATAGATTGGAAAGGAAGATGTCAAAATATCACTATTTGCAGATAATATGATAGTATACTTAAGTGACCACAAAATTCAACCAAAGAACTCTCCCTGCAGCTGATAAACAACTTCATCAAAGTGGCTAGGTATTTAATTAACTCAAACAATTCAGTAGACTTCCTCTACTCAAAAGATAAAAAGTCTGAGAAAGAAATTAGAGAAAAACAACATAAAATAGCTTGGTGTGACTCAAACAAAGTAAGTGAAAGACCTGTATGGCAAAAACTACAAGTCTCTGAAAAAAAATCTCGGAAGATGGAAAGACCTCCAGTGCTCATGGATTGGCAGGGCCATTTTTGCCAAAAGCAATGCACAGATTCAGTGCAATCTCCATCTAATTTCCAACTCAATTCTTCATAGACTTAGAAAGAGCAATTTGCAAATTCATTTGGAATAACAAACAACCCAGGAGAGGAAAAACTATTCTCAACAATAAAAGAACTTCTGGGGAATCACCATCACTGACCTCAAGCTGTATTATAGAGCAATAGTGATTTTTTAAAAGAAACTGTATGGTACTGTTAGACAGACAGGCATGTAGATCAGTGGAATAGAATTGAAGACCCAGAAATGAACTCACATATATATTGTCACTTGATATTTGACAAAGGAGCTAAAACCATCCAGTGAAAAAAAGTCAGTGTTTTCAACAAATGGTGCTGGTTCAGCTAGAGGTCAGCATGTAGAAGAATCCAAATAAACCCATTCTCATCTCCTTATATAAAGCTCAAGTCCAAGTGGATCAAAAACCTCAAGATAAAATGAGATACATTGAAAGCAATAGAAGAGAAAGTGAGGAGGAGCCTCAAACACATAGACACAAGGGAGATTTTCCTGAACAGAACACTAATGGCTTATACTCAAAGATCAAGAATCCGCAAATGGGACCTCAAAAAATTACAAAATTTCTGTAAGGACACTGTCATTAGGACAAAATGGCAACCAACAGACTTGGAAAATATCTTTAACGATCCCACATCCAATACAGTGCTAATATTCAATATATACAAACAACACAAAAAGTTAGACTCCAGAGAAACAAATCACCCTATTCAAAAAATCAAGTACAGAGCTAAACAAAAAATTCTCAACTGAGGGATATGAAATGGCCAAAAAGCACCTAAAGAAATGTTCAACATCTTTAGACTTCAAGAAAATCCAAATCAAAACAATGCTAAGATTCTACTTGACACTAGTTAGAATGGCTAAAATCAAAAACTCATGTGACAGTAGATGGTTATAAGGATGTGGACAAATAAGAACATTCTCCATTTTTGTGGAATTGCAAGTTGGTACAACCACTCTGGATATCAGTCTGGAGGTTTCTCAGAAAATAAGATGTAGTACTACCTGAGAACCTCGCTATACCTCTCCTCATAAAGGCTCCAACATATTACAAGGACATATGCTCTACTGTGTTCATAGCAGCCTTATTTATAATAGCCAGAAGCTGTAAAGAACCAAAATGTGCTTCAACAGAGAAATTAATACAGAAAATGTGGTACATTTACACAATGGAATACTACTCAGCTATTAAAAACCTAGATTCCATGAAATCCTTAAGTAAATGAATGGAACTAGAAAATGTCATCCTGAGTGAGGTAACCCAAACACACACTCACACACAACACACACAAAAAAAAAAAAAAGAAAAGAAAAAAACATGACTATGCACTCACTGATAAGTGGATATTGGTTCAAAAGCTCAAATTAGCCAAGATACAATTCACAGACCACATGAAGCTCAAGAAGGACGACCAAAGCGTGGATGCTTCAGTCCTTCTTAAAAGGGAGGACAAAAATATTCATAGGAGGAGCTATGGAGACAAAGTTTGGAGCAGAGACTGAAGTAATGGCCATCTAGAGCCTAGCCCACCTGGGGATCCAGTACATATATATACAGCCACCAAACCTATACAATATGGATGAAGCCAAAAGTACATGCTAACAGGAGCCTTCTATAGCTGTCTCCTGAGAGGCTCTGCCAGATCGTGAAAAATACAGAGGCAAAAGCTAATAGCAAACCTCTGAATTGAGCATGGGGGTCTCCATTGGAGGAGTTAGAGAAAGGATTGAAGGGGCTGAAGGGGCTGGCAACCCCATAAGAACAATAGCAACCAACCAGAGCTCCCAGGGCTAAACTACTACCCAAAGAGTACATGTGGACAGACATATTGCTCCAGCTGCATATGTACCAGAGAATGGCCTTGTTGGGCACTAGTGGGAGGAGAAGCCCTTGGTCCTGCCAAAGCTAGACCTCCCCCCAGTGTAGAGGAATGTCTTTGTGGGGAGGTGGGAGGGCAGAGTGGTTGGGAGGGGGAACACTCTTATAGAAGAAGGGGGAGGAATGAGGGATAGGGGACTTATGAACTGGAAACCAGGAAAGGGAATAACATTTGAAATCTAAATTTAAAAATCCAATAAAAAAAGGAGAAAAAAACAAGAAGGGAGAACAAAATACTCACAGGAGGAAATACAGGGAAAAGGAGTGGAGCAGGAACTGAAGAAAAGGTTACCCAGAGACTTCCACACCTGGGATCTATCCCTTACGCAGTCACCAAACCCAGTCACTATTGCTGATGGCAAGAAATTCTTTTTTTTTTATTTCTTACATTTTATTTTTTTTATTAACTTGAGTATTTCTTATATACATTTCAAGTGTTATTCCCTTTCCCGGTATCCAGGCAAACATCCCCCTCCCCCCTCCCCTTCCTTATGGGTGTTCCCCTCCCAACCCTCCCCCCATTGCCGCCCTCCCCCCAACAGTCTAATTCACTGGGGGTTCAGTCTTAGCAGGACCCAGGGCTTCCCCTTCCACTGGTGCTCTTACTAGGATATTCATTGCTACCTATGAGGTCAGAGTCCAGGGTAGTCCATGTATACTCTTTAGGTAGTGGCTTAGTCCCTGGAAGCTCTGGTTGCTTGGCATTGTTGTACATATGGGGTCTCGAGCCCCTTCAAGCTCTTCCAGTTCTTTCTCTGATTCCTTCAACGGGGGTCCTATTCTCAGTTCAGTGGTTTGCTGCTGGCATTCGCCTCTGTATTTGCTGTATTCTGGCTGTGTCTCTCAGGAGCGATCTACATCCAGCTCCTGTCGCTCTGCACTTCTTTGCTTCATCCATCTTGTCTAATTGGGTGGCTGTATATGTATGGGCCACATGTGGGGCAGGCTCTGAATGGGAGTTCCTTCAGTCTCTGTTTTAATCTTTGCCTCTCTCTTCCCTGCCAAGGGTATTCTTGTTCCCCTTTTAAAGAAGGAGTGAAGCATTCACATTTTGATCATCTGTCTTGAGTTTCATTTGTTCTAGGGATCTAGGGTAATTCAAGCATTTGGGCTAATAGACACTTATCAATGAGTGCATACCATGTATGTCTTTCTGTGATTGGGTTAGCTCACTCAGGATGATATTTTCCAGTTCCAACCATTTGCCTACGAATTTCATAAAGTCGTTGTTTTTGATAGCTGAGTAATATTCCATTGTGTAGATGTACCACATTTTCTGTATCCATTCCTCTGTTGAAGGGCATCTGGGTTCTTTCCAGCTTCTGGCTATTATAAATAAGGCTGTGATGAACATTATGGAGCACGTGTCTTTTTATATGTTGGGGCATCTTTTGGGTATATGCCCAAGAGAGGTATAGCTGGATCCTCAGGCAGTTCAATGTCCAATTTTCTGAGGAACCTCCAGACTGATTTCCAGAATGGTTTTACCAGTCTTCATCCCACCAACAATGGAAGAGTGTTCCTCTTTCTCCGCATCCTCGCCAGCATCTGCTGTCACCTGAGTTTTTGATCTTAGCCATTCTCACTGGTGTGAGGTGAAATCTCAGGGTTGTTTTGATTTGCATTTCCCTTATGACTAAAGATGTTGAACATTTCTTTAGGTGTTTCTCAGCCATTTGGCATTCCTCAGCTGTGAATTCTTTCTTTAGCTCTGAACCCCATTTTTAATAGGGTTATTTGTCTCCCTGCGGTCTAACTTCTTGAGTTCTTTGTATATTTTGGATATAAGGCCTCTATCTGTTGTAGGATTGGTAAAGATCTTTTCCCAATCTGTTGGTTGCCGTTTTGTCCTAACCACAGTGTCCTTTGCCTTACAGAAGCTTTGCAGTTTTATGAGATTCCCATTTGTCGATTCTTGATCTTAGAGCGTAAGCCATTGGTGTTTTGTTCAGGAAATTTTTTCCAGTGCCCATGTGTTCCAGATGCTTCCCTAGTTTTTCTTCTATTAGTTTGAGTGTGTCTGGTTTGATGTGGAGGTCCTTGATCCACTTGGACTTAAGCTTTGTACAGGGTGATAAGCATGGATCAATCTGCATTCTTCTACATGTTGACCTCCAGTTGAACCAGCACCATTTGCTGAAAATGCTATCTTTTTTCCATTTGATGGTTTTGGCTCCTCTGTCAAAAATCAAGTGACCATAGGTGTGTGGGTTAATTTCTGGGTCTTCAATTCTATTCCATTGGTCTATCTGTCTGTCTCTGTACCAATACCATGCAGTTTTTATCACTATTGCTCTGTAATACTGCTTGAGTTCAGGGATAGTGATTCTCCCTGAAGTCCTTTTATTGTTGAGGATAGCTTTAGCTATCCTGGGTTTTTTGTTATTCCAGATGAATTTGCAAATTGTTCTGTCTAACTCTTTGAAGAATTGGATTGGTATTTTGATGGGGATTGCATTGAATCTGTAGATTGCTTTTGGTAAAATGGCCATTTTTACTATGTTAATCCTGCCAATCCATGAGCATGGGAGATCTTTCCATCTTCTGAGGTCTTCTTCAATTTCCTTCTTCAGTGTCTTGAAGTTCTTATTGTACAGATCTTTTACTTGCTTGGTCAAAGTCACACCGAGGTACTTTATATTATTTGGGTCTATTATGAAGGGTGTCGTTTCCCTAATTTCTTTCTCGGCTTGTTTCTCTCTTGTGTAGAGGACGGCAACTGATTTATTTGAGTTAATTTTATTCCCAGCCACTTTGCTGAAGTTGTTTATCAGCTTTAGTAGTTCTCTGGTGGAACTTTTGGGATCACTTAAATATACTATCATATCATCTGCAAATAGTGATATTTTGACTTCTTCTTTTCTGATCTGTATCCCCTTGACCTCCTTTTGTTGTCTGATTGCTCTGGCTAGAACTTCAAGAACTATATTGAATAAGTAGGGAGAGAGTGGGCAGCCTTGTCTAGTCCCTGATTTTAGTGGGATTGCTTCAAGTTTCTCTCCATTTAGTTTAATGTTAGCAACTGGTTTGCTGTATATGGCTTTTACTATGTTCAGGTATGGGCCTTGAATTCCTATTCTTTCCAGGACTTTTATCATGAAGGGGTGTTGAATTTTGTCAAATGCTTTCTCAGCGTCTAATGAAATGATCATGTGGTTTTGTTCTTTCAGTTTGTTTATATAATGGATCACATTGATGGTTTTCCGTATATTAAACCATCCCTGCATGCCAGGGATGAAGCCTACTTGGTCATGGTAGATGATTGTTTTGATGTGCTCTTGGATTCAATTTGCCAGAATTTTGTTGAGTATTTTTGCGTCGATATTCATAAGGGAAATTGGTCTGAAGTTCTCTTTCTTTGTTGTGTCTTTGTGCTTTAGGTATAAGAGTAATTGTGGCTTCGTAGAAGGTATTCGGTAGTGATCCATCTGTTTCAATTTTGTGGAATAGTTTGGATAATATTGGTATGAGGTCTTCTATGAAGGTTTGATAGAATTCTGCACTAAACCCGTCTGGACCTGGGCTCTTTTTGGTTGGGAGACCTTAAATGACTGCTTCTATTTCCTTAGGAGTTATGGGGTTTTTTAACTGGTTTATCTGTTCCTGATTTAACTTCGGTACCTGGTATCTGTCTAGGAAATTGTCCATTTCCTGCAGATTTTCAAGTTTTGTTGAATATAGGTTTTTATAGTAAGATCTGATGATTTTTTGAATTTCCTCTGAATCTGTAGTTATGTCTCCCTTTTCATTTCTGATTTTGTTAATTTGGACGCACTCTCTGTGTCCTCTCATTAGTCTGGCTAAGCGTTTATCTATCTTGTTGATTTTCTCAAAGAACCAACTTTTGGTTCTGTTGATTCTTTCTGTGGTCCTTTTTGTTTCTACTTGGTTGATTTCCGCTCTGAGTTTGATTATTTCCTGCCTTCTACTCCTCCTGGGTGTATTTGCTTCTTTTTGTTCTAGAGCTTTTAGGTGTGCTGTCAAGCTGCTGACATATGCTCTTTCCTGTTTCTTTCTGCAGGCACTCAGCGCTATGAGTTTTCCTCTTAGCACAGCTTCATTGTGTCCCATAAGTTTGGGTATGTTGTACCTTCATTTTCATTAAATTCTAAAAAGTTTTTAATTTCTTTCTTTATTTCTTCCTTGACCAGGTTATCATTGAGTAGAGCATTGTTCAATTTCCACGTATATGTGGGCATTCTTCCCTTATTGTTATTGAAGACCAGTTTTAGGCCGTGGTGGTCCGATAGCACGCATGGGATTATTTCTATCTTTCTGTACCTGTTGAGGCCCGTTTTTTGACCAATTATATGGTCAATTTTGGAGAAAGTACCATGAGGAGCTGAGAAGAAGGTATATCCATTTGCTTTAGGATAGAATGTTCTATAAATATCCGTTAAGTCCATTTGGCTCATGACTTCTCTTAGTCTGTCGACATCACTGTTTAATTTCTGTTTCCATGATCTGTCCATTGATGAGAGTGGTGTGTTGAAATCTCCCACTATTATTGTGTGAGGTGCAATGTGTGTTTTGAGCTTTAGTAAGGTTTCTTTTACGTATGTAGGTGCCCTTGTATTTGGGGCATAGATATTTAGGATTGAGAGTTCATCTTGGTGGATTTTTCCTTTGATGAATATGAAGTGTTCTTCCTTATCTTTTTTGATGACATTTCGCTGAAAATTGATTTTATTTGATATTAGAATGGCTACTCCAGCTTGCTTCTTCTGACCATTTGCTTGGAAAGTTGTTTTCCAGCCTTTCACTCTGAGGTAATGTCTGTCTTTGTCTCTGAGTTGTGTTTCCGGTAGGCAGCAGAATGCAGGGTCCTCGTTGCGTATCCAGTTTGTTAATCTATGTCTTTTTATTGGGGAGTTGAGGCCATTGATGTTGAGAGATATTAAGGAATAGTGATTATTGCTTCCCGTTATATTCATATTTGGATGTGAGGTTATGTTTGTGTGCTTTCATTCTCTTTGTTTTGTTGCCAAGACGATTAGTTTCTTGCTTCTTCTAGGGTATAGCTTGCCTCCTTATGTTGGGCTTTACCATTTATTATCCTTTGTAGTGCTGGATTTGTAGAAAGATATTGTGTAAATTTGGTTTTGTCGTGGAATATCTTGGTTTCTCCATCTATGTTAATTGAGAGTTTTGCAGGATACAGTAACCTGGGCTGGCATTTTTGTTCTCTTAGGGTCTGTATGACATCAGTCCAGGATCTTCTGGTCTTCATAGTTTCTGGCGAGAAGTCTGGTGTGATTCTGATAGGTCTGCCTTTATATGTTACTTGACCTTTTTCCCTTACTGCTTTTAATATTCTTTCTTTATTTTGTGCGTTTGGTGTTTTGACTATTATGTGACGGGAGGTGTTTCTTTTCTGGTCCAATCTATTTGGAGTTCTGTAGGCTTCTTGTATGTCTATGGGTATCTCTTTTTTTAAGTTAGGGAAGTTTTCTTCTATGATTTTGTTGAAGATATTTACTGGTCCTTTGAGCTGGGAGTCTTCACTCTCTTCTATACCTATTATCCTTAGGTTTGATCTTCTCATTGAGTCCTGGATTTCCTGTATGTTTTGGACCAGTAGCTTTTTCCACTTTACATTATCTTTGACAGTTGAGTCAATGATTTCTATGGAATCTTCTGCTCCTGAGATTCTCTCTTCCATCTCTTGTATTCTGTTGGTGAAGCTTGTATCTACAGCTCCTTGTCTCTTCTTTTGGTTTTCTATATCCAGGGTTGTTTCCATGTGTTCTTTCTTGATTGCTTCTATTTCCATTTTTAATTCCTTCAACTGTTTGATTTTGTTTTCCTGGAATTCTTTCAGGGATTTTTGCGATTCCTCTCTGTAGGCTTCTACTTGTTTATTAATGTTTTCCTGTGTTTCCCTAAGGGAGTTCTTCACGTCTTTCTTGAAGTCCTCCAGCATCATGATCAAATATGATTTTGAAACTAGATCTTGCTTTTCTGGGGTGTTTGGATATTCCATGTTTGTTTTGGTGGGAGAATTGGGCTCCGATGATGCCATGTAGTCTTGGTTTCTGTTGCTTGGGTTCCTGCACTTGCCTCTCGCCATCAGATTATCTCTAGTGTTACCTTGTTCTGCTATTTCTGACAGTGGCTAGACTGTCCTATAAGCCTGTGTGTCAGGAGTGCTGTAGACCTGTTTTCCTCTCTTTCAGTCAGTTATGGGGACAGAGTGTTCTGCTTTCGGGCGTGTAGTTTTTCCTCTCTATAGGTCTTCAGCTGTTCCTGTGGGCCTGTGTCTTGAGTTCACCAGGCAGCTTTCTTGCAGCAGAAAAGTTGGTCTTACCTGTGGTCCCGAGGCTCAAGTTCGCTCGTAGGGTGCTGCCCACGGGCTCTCTGCAGCGGCAGCAACCAGGAAGATATGTGCCGCCCCTTCTGGGAGCTTCAGTGCACCAGGGTTCCAGATGGCCTTTGGTGTTTTCCTCTGGCGTCCGAGATGTGTGTGTAGAGAGCAGTCTCTTCTGGTTTCCCAGGCTTGTCTGCCTCTCTGAAGGTTTAGCTCTCCCTCCTACGGGACTTGGGTGCAGAGAACTGTTCATCCGGTCTGTTTCCTTCAGGTTCCAGCGGTGTCTCAGGCAGGGGTCCTGCTGCTCCTGGGCCCTCCCCCACGGGAGCCCAGAGGCCTTATACAGTTTCCTCTTGGGCCAGGGATGTGGGCAGGGGTGGGCAGTGTTGGTGGTCTCTTCCGCTCTGCAGCCTCAGGAGTGCCCACCTGACCAGGCGGTTGGGTCTCTCTCTCACGGGGTGTGGGAGCAGAGAGCTGCTGCAGGCTGGGATCCGCGGGTCGATTCCAAATATCTTGAAGAGGATGAATCAGACCTTTTAGAATAGAAGTCATTATCAGCTGGTTAGAAAATAAATATATCTCAAAAGAACTTGCCAAAGAGATTCATGTCAAAGCAGAGCCACTTATTAAACGGTTGAAGGAAGCGCAGGAAGAACCTTCTGGTGGTGAGGAAGAAGACAAAGAAGAAAACATTGAGGTGGTATATTCGAGGACTGTCAGTTTACCAAAAGTCTGACAGCAAGAATTGATGTTGACGGCTGTGCTCACACTCAAATTGTTACAGACCTTATTTCTCTGCCACCTCTAGAAATATAGCTAGTTCTGCTAGCCAAAAAAAAAAAAAAAAAAAAAAAAAAAAAAAAAAAAAGAATTGATGTTGACTCCATTTAAAAAGACGGATGCAAGTTGGCTTAAATAGTGCAATGCTGCAAATTTTTCTCAATTATCAGCCAGAAGTGCAACATGTATGTGCAAGAGCTAAAGTGGCTTAACATCATGCTACACTTGATACTGAAAATCTACTACTCTGAGGGGTCCATAACTAAGTTCAATGAGACATCTAGGGAGTCCATACATATCAGTGAGCAGTTGTAGTTTACTTACTTATAGCATGTTTCATTAAGGAAAAACTAGCGTTGGACACATTTGGATCACATTTATACAGTTATAAACACAAAGATTTGATTTTGGTTATTCTTCAAAAAAAAAAGGAATAAAAGAAACTATCCAATAAAAGAAAAGAAAAAATCAGAAGACTTGCATACTTTCTTTTGAGGAACATCTATGTATGTAATTTGTTAGAAAAGCATAAAGTAAATTTTCGTGGGGATGCAGAAAAAGCTGGGTGATGGTGGGTACATACTTTTAATCCAGGCACGCAGGAGGCAGAGTCAGGCAAATCTCTGAGTTGGAGGCCACCCCAGTCAACAGATAGAGAGTCAGGAATACACAGGGAAGCCATGTCTCAAAAAAATTGACAACCACCAAAAGGATGCAGATAAAAATGAACTTTTATATGTTATTGGTAGCAATGGAAAACCATCACTGAGAACTGTGGAGATGGGGAAAAACAAAACTTAAAACTTGGTCAGGGATGCAGTTAATAAGGTTAATATTGGTTATGCTATATCATACTATGTTCTACCCAAGGGCAAAACAATTAGCCTGAAATAAAATTACCATGCCATCTCTCTCAATCCCTGGCATATAGCTGTCTATACAGAAAGGAACATTTAAATCAGGTTGTTAAAGAGATACTTGCTGTCCTCAAGAAACACCATTCAAATAGCTGTTTTGTAATCAAATATGATATCTATCATGAGGTGAGTGGAAAATAAGAATAAGAAAATAAAAGCTGTAAAGGGAGTTCTGTAAATATGTTGGGTTCAGCTGATCTAATGTGCCATTTAATTCTATTGTTTCAACCTTCGCATGGTTGTAGCACTAAATTTAGAAAACATTTTGCTGAATCAAATAAAACACATGTAAGATAAATATGTTATAATCTCACCTGTTCATGGAGTCTAAACAGATCAGTCCTACAGAGACAGAGTAGATTAATGGTTGCCAAGGAAAAAATGGGGAAAATGGGAGGAAGTTGGGTAAAGGGTACAATGTTACATTAGTAAGATGAGTATACGAATGCCTTAGGGATCTACACATGGCAGATACAGGTAAAACCATTGTCTTATGGAGTTTAAATTTGCTAAGACTGTAATTATTAAGTATGGGAAGAGCACACAAAAGTGAAATGTGTTTGTGAGATGATATGTCAGCATGCTCATGCCAATCAGTTCCTAATGAATACATATAATAGATGATCACTCTGTGTACCTTAATGCATACGATTTTAAATGTTCAGGGTAAAATTGTTAAGTGTAAAATTTTCTATCCTATGTATAAAAACAAAAGAAATGACATATCAGTGTCAATCAGATGTAAAATTTGACCATGTTTTAATATTAATTTTTAATATATACAGACCAATTATACCAGCATGTTGAACATGATTCAGGAAAGGTCAACACAATTACTACATAATATTAAGTAAGCTGTTAAAATGTTGGTGAGTGTAATATAGATATTACTGTTGATTTTTAAAGTTCATATCTGTCAGAAACATATACTGAAGACTTTATTTGTTAACTATTAACATACCTCTAGCAAGTTTGATTAATGAAAAGAAAACTTGAATGAAATATAAGTATATATAATAAATATATAATTAGATAGATAGATGATAGTTGAATATCATAAAATTCTATTATATCAGAACATGAAAAACATCAATTACCACAAGAATGGTAGAACATTGGGTCTAATAAGATGGTCCAGTGGTCAACAACGTTTGCTGTTCTTCCAGAGGATCTCAGTATGGTTTCTAGCAGCCATAGTGTATGGCTCACAACCTTCTGTAAGTCTAGATTCAGGCCATTGGACATCCTTTTCTGCTCTCTGTTGTATGTGCACATGTGTATATGACATCATTACAGAGACACATATATTTTTTGTTAATCTTTTACAAAAAGAGAATCATATGATGTTAATAATCACTAAAGTTGTATAATATAAATTATATTCTGAACTCTTCTGTATGTCAATAAACATGATTTTTAAGTGAGTTTTAAGGTTAAGCTTCCCAGATGGTGTAAGCAGTCAGAAAGAAAAAAAATATTAAATAAAATCACTTGCAAAAATGAGTTTTAACTTTCCCAAAAAGTTGTTGAATCAAAGAGGAAAATTTTTTCACAGAAAAGTTTGCAAATGGTAGGAATGAGGTGGTGGTTGTTAAGTTATTCAGAGAAGCAGATTGTTCCCCAGTAACAAGTCTCTTTTTCTCTGTTGGCTTGGATGGCAATAGCTAGAATTTATGTTTCCTTACCTTCTTTCAACCTGTGTTTGATCACTGCAATGACAGTTGGGCCAATGGAGTTTTGTGAAAGTGCTGATAAACATTGTCATCATTTTTAGAATAATTAGCTTATACTGGAATTTTACTTTTCCACCCCATGAACTCTGTCTAGTATTGCATTACCTTGATTCTGAGTATATAATATTGACATTGTTGCTAAGATATCAGAACGAACCAGAAATAAGAAAAGGAAAGTTAGCCCTCTTGTAGATTACGGGACTTAGTGGTCTGAGTCCTTATTAGACAGGGGTCTGTCTTCATCTTATTGGACTCGCTGTATTCTAGGAACTTAGTGTCATGTTTGTTGAACACAACTTTATTGGAGTTCATACCTTTAATTTTTTAAGTAATAGTCATGAAAATAACATAAGAACGTTATGTGCCCAATATATGTAAACAACATAGGAAACTAGAACAATGCAATGCACAGACATGATGAAAGGAAGAAAAATGAAGTCAAAAAATTAAGGACTTAGACAGAAGAATCATAAATGATAAGGAAGTTCAAAGTGAGTGTAAAAAAATTAAGTGAGGACAAATATTTACAATGTAATTAGAGATTGTGTTGGGTTAGTAAAGTGATGTCTCCTAGTCATGTCAGATTTTACCCAGAAAGTCTTACCAACATGACTATGTAAACATAAGCTGAAAAAGACAACAATAGACACGCCAAAGTGGATAGGGCAAGTCCACAAGGCCTCATTCCTATACACAGAACTACAGGCAACTAAGGAATGCCAAGAATATGAGAAATAATCTTTCCCAGGGAAGGACATATTAATTGATTTCTAATACCAAGGGTTTAGCTATGGAAACAAACATACAAGTAATATTATACAGACTGAACTGAACTGTGTTTATTTAGGAAGTGTGTGTGTGTGTTTGTGTGTGTGTGTGTGTGTGTGTGTGTGTGTGTGTGTGTATGAGAGAGAGTTACAATTACAATTAATGAAAGAGAGCATGATTTGAAAGAGAGCAAAGATGGGTATATGGGAAGGTTTGAATGGAGGAAATAAAGGAGAAATTATATAATTATATTAAAATTTCAAAAATAAGTAAAATATATACTAAATGATATGAAATTTTAAAAGCAGACATAAATGAAAATAGAACATAAGTTTGATCACAAAACATTCTACTAGACTTACATAAGAAACATTCCGTATAGTTGTAAATAAAATGAAGAGGCTATACTGGCAAAGCCTGGATGGATCCTGACCTGATGATGGATTGGAAAGATGACTCTGTGGACAGAGTGAGTACTGCTTTTGCTGGAGTCCAAAGTTCTTTTATCAACCTTCATCTCAAGTTGTTCACAGCTTCCTGTAACTCTAACTCTAAAAGATTCAATAGTTTTTGTTGGAGTCCATGGGCATTTGCAGCTACACACATACACATAACTAAATAACATTTTCCAAAGATCAAATGGATTCAGTAAGATAAAAAATTAAACTATACAAGTGTGTGTGCCTTCCCCTTGAAGTCTCACAAACATACATGCTTAAGGATGTCACTCTTGTCATAGTCAGGAATGGCCATGTTATTATTGTAAGGAAACACTGTAATCTAGGGCAATTATAAAAGTGTGTATAGTGGATATATACACTAAGCCACAGCAATGTGCTTTATTATCTCACTGTGTATGGTCATGTAAGAAGACCATCATCAGAAAAGAGACCCATTGCACCATAACAATGCATTGTCCTACATTCCCACTAACCGATACTTTTGTTTCATTGATATCTTTCATACTGGGATATATGAAACAATTTTAAGAGGAAAGACTACAGTATATAATGAACATTCAATGCATAATCTTGGATGAAATTATTTAAAAGAAAATCTCTTCAATGTCCAGAACCATAAAATACATAGATCAAATAATGAAATACACAAGAAACATAGATTAAATACTATTTAAATAAATAATGATATATAAACAGTGAATAAATAAATAAATACTCTGCCATTTCTATATCTTCCTCTGAGAAAAGAATAGTTATTATTCAGCATAAACAGCCTCATATTACAAGTTAAACTACCAAGTTCCATTGAATCCTACTTAGAAGCCAAATATCTATCAATGCAGAGGTCTCCCATAATCTCTTCCACTACTGAAAATTATCAGGAATCTTTGATATTAAAAGTATATTCCTAGTAACACTCTGAAATTCCACCTTTGTTTCTGAATTTGAATATGTGAAACGAAGACTTTTCCTGACCACAAGAAGAAGCTCACACTTAAGACATCAACCCCTAGGTGATAAAACTTGTGCCCACATTGTATGGGGTGATAAGATTAGTCTTCTATAGAGAAATGGCACGATAGAGAGATGTAAGAGAGACAGCAGACCCCTTTGACAAAGCTCTACATTCTTTACTTCATTACTCCAATATCAATTCAATGAGAAAATTATGAACTAGGCTGCCTAATTGCTAGTTGGAGGGTCATTCCGTATAAATTTCCTTCATAAGAGTAATGTTACCCAGAGGAGAAATAAAAAGTAGTGCTGTGCCCGGGTGAATGCTTAGACCAATTTTTTTCTTAGGTTCATCAGTGTCCTCAGTAATTGCCTAAAAAATGATGTAGATGAGTAGGCCAGTTATCAATATTCAGATTAAGATGAAAATTCAAACTGATACTAACCGTGAACACTATGTGAGGTAAGTCTGGTGTTTAAAAGGGGGCAATTGCTTCCCCTTGAAATAGAGAATCAGTGTATGGTAAGGGTAGGAGAAAATATCCCCAACCACAGTAGACAGAAAATTAACAAGCTGTGCAGAGGAGAGATTCAGCACAATGCCCACAAACCAGGCAATGGACTACACATGCAAGGAGAATATAGGAGACCCAGAAGTGTCCTTAAAATATAAGGCAAATGTGAAACATGGAGGTGACCATAAAAATAAAAGAGTCCTTGAGGAACTGTCCCTGTGAGAAGACATATTTCACATGCATACCGAATAGTTCTCTGTATATGATTCAAGATCTTGTAATGCTCAGAGGTCCTAGGATTAGCCTAGGGCCTTATCAAGCTGTATCACATGACACTAGCTGTGCTCTTGAACCTAACAGTAACTATCATGTAAGTACCATCCATCTTCCCATGTGCTTAGATTGGTTGATCTTCTGTATGAAGATGAAACAAGAGAAGCCTTTCCTATGATGGCCTTTGTGACATCCTATAGAGCACGAATAATTTTTAGAAAAGTCAATATAGTCTAATAGGCTAATTTCAATTGGAAATATTCAACATTTTATGTCTGTGAAGATGTTTTTGAGAAAGGGGGTACATGAAAGCACTATCGTGGGTCTTGATCTCTATGTTGTTTGCAGTCCTTTGACAGTTTAAATTTTTCACTTCTGGTTTTCGAAGTAGTAACCTCATTATTTTCATTTAGTCAACTTGGAGTTGTAAGCTTTACAAGCAAGCATTATTTAGGTATATGTAAGAACACGGTGTTACAGGTGATATTAAAACTGCTTCTCCTATGGGAAATGCAGTGTTGAGACATGAACACACACAAAGTATGTGATACTTTGTTTATGATATGATACAAATAGGTACTGTTCAAAATTATAATCAGAAATATGGTATACATGAACTGGAAATATCCAGCTATTTCTTTTCAAATAAAGATATATAACTGAAAGTTAGGCATTTTAGATTTTCCATAAAATTTTTTAAGTTCCATAATATAGTCTTTGGGAAAATATGGTTAATACAAACTTACTTCTTGTTTGCTTATTTATTAAATGATTACTAAATATAGGTAATGAGTGCATTCTGCTTTTTTGATATTTAGTGCCCACAATGTAGAAACATACTCATGAATTAATAAGTTGTTCTTTTACCTGTTAGGAATAACTTCAGCCCATGGTCACAAGGGCTGGGTCACAATACACACATCATTTTCTGAGTTTAGAGCTTTACTTATATTGTTGTTTTTAATTTTTCTTTAATTATTAAGAATGTTTTTAAGTGATAGTCTTACTTTCTCTTTCTGTTACTGAGATAAATATATTGACAAAAACAATTTAAAGGGTAAAGTGGCTATTTTGACTCATGCTTCAAATGTACTGTCAAGACAGGGAGGAACTTAAAGCACCTGATAACATCACAGAAATAATCTAGAATCAGAGAACATGACTAGCATTGTTTTCCCACTTTCTCGATGGCTCACAGTCCAGGATGCTCACCCAGGTATGTTCCATGGATATTCTACAACCAACCATCTGAATCTATGTAATCTTTCACAGGCATGCCGGGAGACTAGATAATACCTCAACTTACCAGCCCATTCCCTAGGATATTCCAGGGCTTGCCCAAATGGCAATTGATATTACCAAACTAGTATATAAATTACAATTTTTCTCAAAAATTCATTAGTCTTGAGGAAAATGTCACTATCACTTCCCAAGGCTTTCATTTTGTTTCTTACCAGATTGAGTATTTGTAAGATGTGTATGTGTTTGGAGGAAATGCCCAATGAGAAGTGACTTGGAAGTTTAGAATGTATTTGACCATAAGTTCTTCAGTCTGTTCACTTCCTGGAGCTACCCTAATTAAGAAACAGTAGTGATCCTACACCACGAGTCAACTGTTACCATCCACCAACAATAGACTACTCACAAAGACAATTCACCTCCTCGGCAACTCCCTGTGTAATATTTACTGATGAACCCTGGAGGAATTCCTGAAGGCAGCCATCACCTGTATTAGGACTCACAGGGATGTCTGCTCTCCAAGTACTGGTGATGAATTATAGAATTACAATTGTTCTACACTTTTCTCATTTTCTTCCTCTCCTCTTCTTTCTTGGATTTGGTTTTCCCTGTTTATCTATTTCTCTGTAAAGCTCTGTTAATTTAACTGCACACACACACACACACACACACACACACACACACTCACACACACACACACAACCCCCCCCCAAAAAAAAAAACAGCAGAACAGAGTAGAGCAAATGAACACAAGACCGAATGATTGAAGGCACAACAGAAGAACTATGGCCATGTAATCTGATACAAAACTTTTTGGAGTAAAGAATTTTACGATTTGATAACCACAGTCTACTTCTTATTGGATATAACAACAGCATTCCTTTTACCTGGTCCTACATGAATTATAAGCACATTTTACATAAAATCTTTGAATGTTTACTTTCTCTCCCAGGAGCTTGAACCTCAGCAACTATGAAATGATGTTAGTAAGTTTGAAAGTTAAATCTTCTCTCCACTCTTAATCTAGTGCTGTCTACACAGTTATTGATATTGCCAAATTTTCCTAACCCATTCAGACCCACACTTTAATCAGATGATATGTCACAATATTTTTTCATTCTTTTAAAATATAATGAAAATGAATTGTAAGATGGTTTTATAACAGCATTTTCTTCTCTCATCATCTGACTTCCACACCCCTCCCTAAATGGAATCACTTTTAATAGTTAACTTTCTCAATTTTTCCTCTTAGATTAGTTTCAATGCATTAGCAAATGCACCCATTTACATAGACAAAGTCATAGTTTACTGAAAGCATCTATTTTAGATATATTTCTGTGACTTTTTTCATGTAACAATATATTATGTTGATATCTCCAATACAGCATATATGAATGCATTTATCACCTTCTTTGTAACAGCTATGGGTATTAATGTAGCCTACATGTACTATAAATTATTTAATCCTTCCCTTATTAATGAACATTTAGTACACATCTATTTTTTCATTCTAACAGCAATGACAAAATGAATAAACTTTAGCATGATTTTCTGCCCATGAGTGCATATTTCTTTAGCATAGTCTAAATATGAAATTGCTCAGCCATTATTATGCAGGTTCACATTCAGACAAAGCCTAGAACTCTGTATTTCAAAACTGTATCAATTTAAATTTCTCCCAGTCCTGAAAGATAATACCTGATTCTTCACAAACACATGAAAAAATGGATTTTTCAGTATTTTGAAATAATAGATATATTTAATAGAGAAAATATTATTTTCTTTTTTAAAACTCTATCTCTATAATTTTTATTAAAGCTTCACTTCTTCACATTGTATTCAGGCAGTTTGTTTCCTATTGCCTTTGGCCATTTCGTCAGTGGTTGGATGTGCTTATTCTCATTCCCGTGTGTCGTGAATGGCACGAAATGGCATGTAGGTTGCATATATACTAAATACTCTTCAATTGGGAAAATAATACAAAAAGTGTAATGTTGACATTTTGTAAAAGACAAGTTCATGAAGATGTGCCAACATCGCACCCACCAACAGTCTGAAGTTTGGTGTCACATTTCAATTCTTTCAAGGTCCTTGATGTAGTTTGTTTCACATGATGACTCCCCCCTCCCCCAATGTCATAGTTAATATACTGGAATCTTTGGTTATCTACACTTTGTGAGAACATGATGAGAGATCTAGACTTCATCTCCATGGGCAGCCCATAATACCTCACTCTCAACAGATATTGGAGAGGGAAAACAGAAGAGAACTGTAGTGCTATACTAGAAGCCTATCATTTTCTAAGGCAAGTACACATCATCTTCTGAGACAAAATCCCTTACCTACACAGCTATTTCATTGAGGACATATTCACCTCTTCTTTCTTTCAATTAAGAATGAGGACCCAGCTCTGGGGGAAAAAAAAGAATGAGGACTTTTGTGTGAAATTAATTTGTAAACAGGATAAGCAGAAAACATCCAACAACCAAACATGTTTTACCAGAGCTGACATCAGTATGTCTTTGGTAATCATGGGAATTTGCCATAGTTTGAATGTTTATCTATTCATCTGTTGATGACTTCTTGAGATGTTTCCAGGTTTTAGTTACTACAGATAAAGCTTACCATAAATATGCATGCACATTCTTTTGCAGACATATGCTAAAATTTCTTTTGTTAACATACATAAGATTAGAATAGGAAGATCATTCAATTGATACATGTGTGCCTTATTAAGAATTCATGAAGCCGCATTGTAAAGTTGTTTAACAATTTACATTTTGACCAATAAAGTATATAAGATGCAATATGAAATACCGTGTGGTAATTTACTTAATTTTTAATCATAATTTGTTGTTTAAATATTTAAAGACACTATATGGAAACTCCTTAATTCATGATGGCAACAAATTAGGTCTTTTCATGAACAGTCTGGCTTATTTAATCAGCTGTATTGATATTAAGAAAAATACTAAAAATTGAAAGATGATATGTAATAGAGAATTAGAATATTAAGTAAGCAGGGAAAATTTTTAACTCAAAGATCAATATGTTAATAAAATGCGAAAATATAGAAAATCTGTATAAGAAGTCTGAATGAAGACAATTTAGTATGGATCATATCCTCAGTTAGATAATTTTAAAAAGGTTTTCCTCTGGAGCCAGAGATGGATCTCCAGGTAAAAAGTACCTGTTGCCAAACTTCAAGATGAGAGGTCCGTCCCTGGGATCCACATAAGAGAAGGCAAGACCAACTCTCTGAGCTGTCTTATGATCTCCTATCACAGCATGTACACACACACACACACACACGCACACACACACACAAACTGACAAACACACATTAAATAAATAATAAATAAATAAATAAACACATTATTCATAAATAAGGAATTACTCTGCCAGAATGGAGTTACAGGTCTATTGGTCCTTTATATGAAACAAAATTCTGAAATTACATGGTGTAAGACATTGTGAATTTATATTCACAATGGCTACATAATTCAACTTTTCTTTCCAAATATTTAGTAAGAAAAATGTACTTTCAAATACTTTTGCATAAATAGGTGTATGTGTAAGACAAAACTGAAACTAAAATCAAGAGAAATGAGCCTTAAAATAACTCATTATCACTACTTTGTGTTCATTTCCAGGCCACAGGGAAAGAAAGGACTCGGCTGGAGTTCCATGGAGTCAGTAAATTCAGTGGACAGATTTGATATATTCAAGACCAGGAAAGCAGCCATTTTCAGGACCAAATAGCAAAGAAAAAGAAGCAGACATGGGAGAAAATGAAAGAGATGAGGAGATAATAGAGAAATGAGGTACTGAGTGGAGCTAAGGGAGAGCAAAAAACATGGACAGAGGACCAATTGTTGTCAAGTTGTCATTATTCCCTAATATTTTCTATAGATTCAACACAATAGCATTGACAGTCATAGAAAATTTTTCTGTAGAAATTTACAACTGATAATAAAAATTTATATAAAAATGGACCAGATCTAGAATATGCAGAAGAACTTTGAAAATGTAAAAAGAAGATTAGAGGCAAATAAAATCTGATTTCAAGTTGGATGTGGTAACTTCAACTTCAGTCCTGGCATGTGAGAGACAGAAGCAAGAGGATCCCTGAAGGCATATAGTGAGTTCCAGGCTGTCCAGAGCTACATAGTGAAAGCCTGGAGAGAGACAGAGAGAGATAGACACACACACACACACACACACACACAGAGAGAGAGAGAGACAGAGACAGAGACAGAGACAGAGACAGAGAGACAGAGCAGAGAGACAGAGCAGAGAGACAGAGGCAGAGAAACAGAGAGCAAGACAGAGAGAGACAGAGACAGAAAGAGAGAGACAGAGAGCAGAGAGACAGAGGCGGAGAGACAGAGAGCAAGACAGAGAGAGAAAAACAGAGAGAGAGAGAGAGACAGAGCAGAGAGAGGCAGAGAGACAGAGAGCAAGACAGAGAGAGAAAGAGAGAGAGAGAGAGAAAGAGAGAGAGAAAGACAGAGAGAGAAAGACTGAGAGAGAGACAGAGAGAGAGAGAGAGAGAGAGAGAGAGAGAGACCCTTTCACTATGCACATACAACCTGGATTTTAAGATTAAAAATGACAAATATATCTATAGATCCATTCATGTGCAAAATAATAGAGCCACATGAAAATGAGTAGTTAGCTTCCAAACGTTACTATAAAAATAAGACAGTGTTTAAGAAAGCAATTTTTCCAGAAAACCGTACTAGGAAAAGTGAATGGTCTTTTAAAATTTAGTAGAATATACACAACACTGTATAAAAATTCAAAATGAAGAAAGACAATATAAAACCTAAACCTGAAAAAAAATATAGAAGTAATTTTATAAGAAAATCTCTCTGACTTAAGCTCATGTGGGCACAACACCAAAAACTCCATCCAGGAGGAACAAGTTAATAAGTTAACCTTTCATCCTTATTAAAGCTTCTCTCCTATGTAAGAGATAATGAAGAAGCATAAACTCCAAATGAACAAGTGGAAGACAAGATTTGCAAATCACCATCTGACAAAGTACTTATATATACTATACATAAAGAGCTCTCAAAGTCCAACAATAAGAATTTAAAAGCACACAATTTTAAAAGTATAAGAAATCTAAATACATATATATATATATCAATTATGATGTTCAATATTGTTATTCATTAGGGAAATGCAGATTAAACCCAGCAGGACCTATTTTCATGATACATAAAAATAGGAAAATCTAAAAAGATTGACTGTTCCAAGTACTGGTGGAAATATTAGATTGAAATGGTCATATTGCTCAATCCTGAAATTAAAGAGAATAATATTGCTTTCAAGAAAAATTTACCAGTTTCATAGTTTTTTAATGTTTATTTAAAAATGACAGGTGTGCTGTATTATTATTTAAAATTTTTATTCCTGATTATGTAACCAAATATAAAACATATGATCATATAGCTGTGCATGTGCTTTTTCTATAGAATGAAGAACTACAACCTAATTTGAATGTCTCTGAACACCTGAGTGGATAAAAAAGTGTGGCATATCAATCCAGTGGAATGCTACTTCTGTGATAAACACTATGAAGTCTATCTCGGAATCTAGGCTCAGGTTAGTGCATCACTACACAATTTCTTGGGGTAACAGATGACGTTTTACTCAGAAGCTCATAACTGGTCAAAGGGTAGCGAGTAAATGTCCCTGGGTGTCCAATTCCAAGTGGGTCATTTATACCATCATTCTCTGCCTAGGCTCAGACACCATCTAAGAAAAATAAACAAAAATGTGTTGAGAATTGAAGTTCAGGGCAGTGGAGAGCTAAAGACATTCTCCTGAATTCAATAGGATGGTTGGATTGATGAAACTGCAACAGCCATGGTTGCCTGCACAAGATCTGAACAAGGAACAAAGTCAAGTTGATCATCTCCAACCTAACTAAGGAGCTGCTGGCAGTTGATGGCTTCTGGGAGAGGGAAAGCCAATTTGAATATGATTAAGGCAATAGCTACTGGTGGGTCAAATCATGCTCCAGTAAAGGGTCCCATACTCAAGAAGGGTTGAACATACTGCATTATTTTTAGAGAGAGGGGGAAGGAACAGGAAGAGGGAGAAGTAGAGGGAGAGAGATTGAGATCTTATAGATTTTCCTGAATCTACCTTAGATGTTTATTTTTTTTTGCTTCTTCATTTATTCTGCTCTTATATATCACACCCTAACTGCAGTTCCCCCTCCATCCCCTGCCCCTGTTTCTCCCCCTACTTTGCCTTTCCCCCAGACCTACCACCTCCACCAAAACTCAGAAACAAACAGGCCTTCCAGGGACACCAACCAAATATTGTATATCAAGCTGAAAAAGATCAGACACATAATCTCCTATTAAAGCTGAAGAAGGTAACCCAGTAGAAGGGAAAGAGCCTCAAAGGCAAGTAGCCACTATTGCAACTGTTAGGAATCTCCTCTGAGATCCATGACTTCACTAGCCCTAGATATTTGTCTGGGGTTTTGGATCCAGGCTTGAATTCCCTTTTGTTGAACAGGTCTTAAGACCAATTGAAAAGCTATTGGTTACCACCAAGGTATACATGTTATTATCGCACCCTTAATAGTATTGTATCTTTCTAGTCATTGCTGTAGTTCTTACAGCTGTGTAGAAATTCCAGCTTCCCCACTTCCTTGGAAGCTTGCCTGGTACGTTCTGATACCTTGGAAGCTAGTTTTCAAAGAGGAAGCTTTCAAACCTACATAAAGAATTACAATCTAAGGAAGTGTGAGAGGAAGAAAGTTTTTGCCAAGGAAGAGCACACCAATTGGTTATTCAATACCAAATGGTTATAAATTCCAAGTGGTTATCCCTAAAAACATACATTCAAGGACCAGAAGGAAAGTGTGTGTGTATATATACATATGTGTGTATGTAGATGTAACAGCAATAAATGAAATATAGAGACCATGAATTTGAAAGAAAACAAGGACTGATTATGTGATAAGTTTGGAAGAATAAATGGGAGGGGGAAATGCTGTATTTCTATTTTTAAAATATATATTATAAGATGATCTAGCTTATTCATCTTTGGCACATACACATAAATTATAGGTAAGTGTTGTTAATGATGAAAAAATTAATTGATGGGAAAAAAAGAATTCAAAACTCATTTCCTAAATATATATACAAAATATATATCAATGTTTTCAAAGCCCAATGAAGAAAATGAACAATAGAAATATTTTACATTGATAAAAATTGAACTACTTTAAAATTGTGATCTAATTAATATACATATATTTTAGTTTTTATTTTTATTATTATTCTTTAATCTTTTATCTTAACAATCCAGTCATTATCCCTATCGAGGTTCATCTTCCAACTATTCCTCATCACATTTCTCCTCCCCACTCCTGTCTCCAAGAGGGTGTCCCTACCTCCCCACTCCTACTCCATCATACCTCCCCACATCTTGAGGCCTCAACTCTCTCACTGAGCCCAGACCAGGCAGTCCTCTGCTGTATATATGTTTGAGGCCTCATATAAGCTGGCATATGCTGCCTGGTTGGTGGTTCTGTATCTGAGAGATTTTGGGGTTTCAGATTGAGAGTGCTGGTCTTCATATGGGGTTGCTTTCCTCCCCAGTTTCGTCCAGGTTTTCCCTGATTAAACCACAGGAGTCCCAAGTTTCCGTCCATTAGTTGGGTGTCAGTATCTGACTCTTTCAGCTTTTTGTTGGGCCTCTCAGAGGACAGCAATGCTAGGCTCCTATCTGTAAGCATCAATAATAGTGTCAGGCCTAAATCCTCCCCTTGAGTTGGGTCCCAGATCCAAATGAAGAAAATGAACAATGGAAACATTTTATAGTGATAGAAAATTGAACTACTGTTAAAATTTTGATCCAATTAATATATACATATATTATATATAAAGTTTTTTAAAATTAAAAAAGACACAAAGCATAGTGGGTACAGGGAAGTATAATCTGGCAGTAGTTAAAGAGTGAATATGATCAAAATATGAGGGTGAATATGATCAAAATGCCTTGTCTTAGAAAAGTATGTGGACAGCATAGATTGGAGCTGATGCATTGAATTTTAAAAAATGACATATTGTAAAAAATCATGAATGAAAGAAACTATTTTATATGCAGTGTGGAATAAATCAAATAAAATTAAGTAATGCCAAATTGTTCAAGTCTCATCTAGCATTGAGAAAAATTATATATCACCCGAAAGAGCACTGATCAGCAATTTTCATTGTATGCACAGATGCACCAATTCTATATAAAATACTAGATAGTAAGATAAAGAATATTTATTTAAAAGGAAGTGCATGCTCTGTAGACTGCTTATATTAGGGATAGACATTTCTGTGGACATTTAAAATCAATGCACTCAGTGGTATAATAAAGCAATGGGGAAAACATATCATCTATTTGTAGATTCTGGAATATACACATAAGTTTGAATTCTACTTGTTCTTTAAATTAAGCTCTACAAAACTCGTAATAACTGGATAGGATGGCATTTCAGTTGTATGAAAAACATAGCAAACATCCTTGATTCAGTTTGTGGGCTTTTTTTTTCTTTGAAATTGAAATAAGGTTGCTCATTATTTTCCTTTTTATTAAATATTGCATTAGAAGATAACTTGGTACAAGGGAACAAGACAAATAAATAAATAAATTATAAATAGTGGAAAGAAAAGAAATGTTCTTACTCTCAAATAGGAGGTAAGTGATATTTCTGTACATAGAAAAGAAATAATAATCATGCCAATTATAATCATAAATTTATTGAATTAACAAACTAACATACTCCTAGAGAGGATTTTTCTTATATCTAATAAGCAGAAAATGAAGTCTAAAACACTCTTCACCTCGATATCATAAAATAATACACGTAATAATTAAGCTTAATACCAGCTTGCAAGGTGACAACCCAGAGAGTTCAAGGAAGATGAGTACTTTTGCTCACATTCCTCACCAAAGAGGAACCCACTTAGAGCCATCTGGACACAGGAATCTAAGAGCAGTCAGAAAGAGGAACCTTCTGGTCCCTGCCTATGCCCAAAGCTGAAAGCCGGTCAGCAGGGAGCAATGACACCCCTGAGAGCAGAAGTAAGAACAACTCTTCTGCTCCAAGCGTCCTGTCTCGAGCCCTCAGAACATACAAACCCAGGAATAGTCTGGGGCAGGATCCTTCCAGTTTCTGCCTATAACCAGAGACGACCAGGTCCCACAGCTCTCTGTACCCAGAACCTGCAGGGGAAAATATGTAATGCTGACACAAGGGCCTAGGGTACAGTCAAACCCCTGTCACAGACAGCAAGACAAGCTAACACCAGAGACAGCCTGATGCTGAGAGGCAAACACAGGAACCTAAGCAACAGAAATCAAGACTAATTGGCATCACCACAGTCAAATTCACCCACGAAAGCAGATACTTCATATCCCAACACACCAGAAAAGCAAGATTTAGATTTAAACACATCTCATGATGATAATAGACGGATTTAGGAAGGACATAACTTAAAGAAATTGAGAAAAACACAGCTAAATAAGTGGAAGCCCTTAAAGAGGAAAAACAAAAATCCCTTAAATTAATTACAGGTAAACACAACCAAACAGATGAATGAATTGAACAAAACTGTCCAGGATTTAAAAATAGAAAGAGAAACAATAAAGAAATCACAAAGGGAGACAGCCCTGGAGATTAAAAAAAACCTAGGAAAGAGATCAGGAGTCCTGGACACAAGCATCACCAACAGAAAATAAGAGCTAGAAGAGAGAAGGTCGGGGCAGAAGATACCATAGAAAACATTGGCACAACCAGTAAAGAAAATGTAAAACACAAAAAGCTCCTAACACAAAATATCCAGGAAATCCAGGAAACAAAGAGAAGATCAAACCTACAAATAATAGGTATAGTAGAGAGTGAAGAATTTCCAACTTAAAAGGTCAGTAAATATCTTCAACAAAATTATAGAAGAAAACTTCCCTAACATAAGAGATGCCTATAAACTGGCAAGAAGCCTCTAGAACTCTAAATAGATTGGACTATAAAAGAAATCCCTCCTGTCACATAATAGTTAAAACAACAAATGCACAAAACAAAGAAAGAATATTAAAAGCAGTAAGGGAAAAAGGTCACGGAACATAAAGGCAGACCTATCAGAATTACATTAGACTTCTGACAAAAGACTATGAAAGCCAGAAGATCCTGGCCAGATGTCATACAGACCCTAAGAGAACACAAATGCCAGGCCAGGCTACTATATCCAGCAAAACTCTCAATTACCATAGATGGAGAAACCAAGATATTCTATGACAAAACCAAATTTATACAATATATTTCCACAAATATATTTCCAGCCCTACAAAGAATAATATATGGAAAACTCCAACATATGGAAGGAAACTACACTCTAGAAAAAGCAAGAAAGTACTCTCCTTGCAAAAACCCAAAAGAAGAGAGACACACAAAGAATAATTCCACTTCTAACAACAAAAATAACAGGAAACAATGATCACTATTCCTTAATATCTCTTAACATCAATGGACTCAATTCACCAAAAAAAGACATAGACTAACAGACTGGATACAAAAAAAGGACCCAGCATTTTACTGTATACATGAAACACACCTCAGTGACAAAGACAAACACTACCTCAGATTAAAGGGCTGGCAAACAATTTTCTAAGCAAATGGTCTGAAGAAACAATCTAGAGTACTGTTGTAATATTGAACAAAATCAACTTTCAGCCAAAATTTATTGAAAAACATGAGGGACTTTATATTTATCAAAGAAAAAATCCACAAAGATGAACTCTCAATCCTGAATATCTATGCTCCAAAAACAAACGCAACTACATTCATCAAAGAAACCTTACTAAAGTTCAGAGCATACATTGCCCTTCACACAATAATAGTGTGAGATTGCAACACCCCATTCTCATCAATGGACAGATCATGGAAACAAAAACTAATCAGAGACATAGAGGAACTAACAGAAGTTATGGACCAAATGGATTTAACAGATATTTATAGAACTTTTCACCCTAAAACAAAACAATATACATTCTTCTCAGCACCCCATGCTAGTTTCTCCAAAACTGACCATATAATCAATCAGAAAACAGGCCTCAACAGATACAAGAAGATTGAAATAATCCCATGCATCCTATGAGATCACCAAGGACTAAGGCTGGTCTTCAATAACAAGAAAAATGACAGAAAGCCACATACACATGGAAGCTGAACAATGCTCTACTCAATAATAACTTGGTCAAGAAAGAAATAAAGAAATTAAATGTTTTTTTTAGAATTTAATGAAAATGAAGGCACAACAAACCCAAATTTATGTGACACAATGATAGCAGTGCTAAGAGCAAAATTTAGAGCATTGAGTGCCTCCACAAAGAAAATGGAGAAAGCATATATTAGCAGCTTGACAGCACAACTAAAAGCTCTAGACCAAAAAGAGACACATACATCCAAGAAGGGTAGACACTTGTAATAATCAAACTCATGACTGAAATCAACCAAGTAGAAACAGAAGGAACTATACAAAGAATCAATAAAATCAGGAGCTGGTTCTTTGAGAAAATCAACAAGACAGATAAAGCCTTAGCCAGACTAAACAGAGGGTACAGAGAGAGCACCCAAACTAACAAAATCTGAAATGAAAATTGAGACATGACAACAGAAACTGAGGAACTTCAAAAAGTCCTCAAATCCTACTACAAAAGCCTATATTTAGCAAATCTGCAAAATGTGGATGAAATGGATAATTTTCTAGACACACACCAGGTACCAAAGTTAAATCAGGATCAGATAAACTGTCTAACCAGTCCCATAACTCCTAAATAAATAGAAGCAGTTATTGAAAGTCTCCCAAACAAACAAACAAAACAAAAACAAAAACAAAAAAAGCCCAGGAACAGATGGGTTTAGTGGAGAATTCTACCAGACCTTCATAGAAGACCTAATACCAATACTTTCCAAACTATTCCACAAAATAGAAACAGAAGGAACACTACCCAATTCCTTCAATTAAGCTACAATTACGCTTATACCTAAACCACACAAAGACACAACAAAGAAAGAGAAATTCAGCGCAAGGCCCTGGGTTCGGTCCCCAGCTCCGAAAAAAAGAACCAAAAAAAAAAAAAAAAGAAAGGAAGAAAGAAAGAAAGAAAGAAAGAAAGGAAGAAAGAAAGGAAGAAAGAGAAATTCAGATCATTTTCCCTTATGACTCTCCACACAAAATACTCAATAAAATTCTCACAAACCGAATCCAAGAACACATCAAAATTATCATGCATCATGATCTAGTAGGCTTCATCCCAGAAATGCAGTGATGGTTCAATATACTGAAATCCATCAATGTAATCGACTATGTAAACAACCTAAAAAATGCGTCATCATTTAGTCAGAATGGCTAAGATCAAAATCTCAGGTGACAACAGATGCTGGGGAGGGTTTTAAGAAAGAGGAATACCCTTCAATTGTTAATTGGATTGAAAGCTGGTAGAACCACTCTGGAAATCTGTCTGGAGGTTTCTCAGAAAATTGGATAGAGTACTATTGAGGACACAGCTATATCACTCCTAGGAATACACCTAAATGATGCTCCAACATATAACAAGGATACATGCTCCACTATGTTCATAGCAGCCTTATTTGTAATAGCCAGAAGCTGAAAGAACCCAGATGCCCTTCAATAGAGGAATGCATACAGAAAATATGGTATATCGACACAAAGGAGTACTACTCAGCTATCAAAAACAATGACTTCATGAAATTCATAGGCAAATGGATGGAACTAGAAAATATTATCTTGAGTGAAGTAATCCAATCACAAAAAACAAAAACAAACAAAAAATAACAACAAAACACGTGGTATGCACTCACTAATAAGTGGATATTAGCCCAAAAGCTCAAATTACCCCAGATACAATCCACAGGCCACATGAAGCTCAAGAAGATGGACGACCAAAGTGCAGATGCTTCAGTCCTTCTCAAAAGGGGTAACGAAAATATTCCTAGGAGGAGATATAGAGACAAAGTTTGGAGCAAAGACAGAAGGAATGGCCATTCAGAGACTACCCCATCTGGGGATCAAGCCAAAAAAATAGCCACCAAACCCAGACAATATTGCTGTTGCCAAGAACTGCATGCTGACAGGAGCCTGATATAGCTGTCTTCTGACAGGCTCTGCCAGAGCATGACAAATAGAGAGGTGAATGCTGGTAGCAAAGCATTGAAATGAGAATGGTGTCCCCATTGGAGGAGTTAGAAAAAGAATTGAAGGAGGTTCCTATGCAACCCCATAGGAACAATACCAACCTATCAGAGTTCCCAGGAACTAAACCACTACCCAAAGAGTACACATGAACAGACTCAAGAATCCAGCTGCATATGTAGCAGAGAATGGCCTTGTTGAGCACCAATGGGAGGAGAAGCCCTTGGTACTGCCAAGGCTGGACCCCCGTGTAGGGGAATGTCAGGGAAGGGAGGCAGGAAGGGATGGGGGTTGAGGAGGAGAAACACCTTCACAGAAGTAGGGGGAGGAAGGATGGGATAAAAGTTTTATGGACGAGAAACTGGGAAAGGAATAATATTTGAAATGTAAATTTAAAAACATCCAATAAAAATATACACAATATTTGAAATAATTGTAACCATTACAAATACAATACATACAAAATAAAACTATGTAATATGATTGGAATTAAGAAAGAGCTACATGTGGAAGTATATTATGTTCAATATTAAAAAGTACAAGTTTTAAAGGCAAGAATTCCACTAATATAAGGGGTTTATATGTAAAGTTTGGGTTTTTTTTATTAGGGGCTGTTTCTGTTAGTGGTAAAGAAACAGGTTAGTCTTATTCTAACATCATAACTTACACTATGAATCCAGTAGCTAACTCGGCATTTTTGTCATTATCATTCAGTAATTAAGTTAATATTAATCACTTCAATCTATTTTGGGCTCTTCAAATTTCCAAATGAGATTCTCCAACTCACACAGAAATATGCATTGCAGGTTGAAAATTTTCTTGAACATTTAAATTGTTGGAATTGATTTTTCTGTCCTTGGAAAAGATGTTGTGCTTTCTGTGGTGTGACTATGAATGGTTGTGTCATTTTATTTTGTAAAGGGTATACACTATTTTATAGCTGTATTTACAAACCTTTCATTTTTATTTAAAGAAAAACAAGACTATTAATGTGTCAAATAACCTATCCACGCAGAACAGGAGCTCACACACAATAGGTAGCATGCTAGCTCCTTTGCCATCCAACGATAGCTTTGATACGAGACACTGTGTGCTGATACAATTATGACTTAGGGGTCAAACTCTAGGCTGAGATTCCAGGAATTATATCCTCAATGACATCTGGGAGCTGTCCTGACAAGAAAATAAATACCTTATCGAGAAACACAATGATAGTACAGTAAAAAGTCAGGAAGTGCTGCGTCTGAGAGTTCACTATGGGTACACCTAAGCCCCAGAAATCTCACCTGCAGCATTGTGCTTCAGGATTCACTTTAGTCTACAACAGTGACGCTCTGCAGGGGAATTCTGAACAATGGCAAACCCTGAAATGCCTGACCTCTGGGGAATACTGTTATTGGCACAACAGAAATCCAAATGTGTTGCCACTGCTCATGGATGCTAACAACAGAAGCTGGCCCCAGTTTCAGTTTGTAGACTCCTCTCTATCTGCTTGAAGAAGCAAGATAACGTATGCAGCATAACCAGGAAAAGGATCAGGATTTCTAGCTTTTAGCATTTAACACATTCTTCTTAAATGTTTAGAAGCAGTAAAACAAATGCAATAAGGAAATTGGAAAGGGTATTAGGAAATTGAAAGGTTTAAGCAGTGATGGCATGCATAAAGGGGGAAGGACAGGTTGGCCTGGAGGTTGACTAAAGCAACAGTATGAGAGGCCATATACAAAGTAACTACTTTGTAAATTACATATTGAAAATTTCGAATGGAGCTATACAGAACAGATAGATAATACTGCTCCCAGAAGCCACATGTTATCAAATGAAAAACAAAGTGTCAACATCTTCCTATTTAGTCAAGCAGCTGCCAAAGGCTACCTTCCAAACATCCAGGCTATTGTCCTGGTCTCCCTTACTCACCAGAGTTAGATCATAAGACCCTGTTATTAAAGACATGATACATTTTTTTGTAAAATATATAGGAATCAGACTGGAACTATGCCAGAAGATTCCTCCCAATTGGCTAGATTTTATAGTGCTAAGTTTCCATATATAGGTCACTGGAGAAGAAAGGTCATCAGGGGTCTTACCCAGTAGTGAGTCCTGCATGCAAAAATATAGATCTGCTATGAAAATATGGACACTGGTGCTATAGTGGCATGAGTATTATGTAATAACCAACTATTTTTTTTCTTTTTCTTTTCAGTTCTGAGGCCCAGTCCACAGAAGGAATATGCCTGCCACTATAGGCATGTTCAAAGGTCCAAAGTTATAGGCCTTATAGGTTAATATATTACTATTGTTTGTTAATTAGGTATGTGGTCACACTGCCTTCTAAATATTTGTGCTGATACCCATAGATTAGCACTGCTCGCAACCATGGTCAGAAAATACTGTTTTCCCAAGAGTTCCAGAAAAATTATATTGAATCAGACCCCAATCAGAATGAGCTCTGGATATGATCAAAACCTATCATATATTGTGTATGTATGCTTATATAAAATTGTCAAATAGTAAATTAGTCAAGTAGAAAAATTAGTAAATTATAAATAATTTTTTTATTAACTTGAGTATTTCTTATATACATTTCAAGTGTTATTCCCTTTCCCGGTTTCCGGGCAAACATCCCCCTCCCCCCTCCCCTTCCTTATGAGTGTTCCCCTCCCAACCCTCCCCCCATTGCCGCCCTCCCCCCATAGTCTAGTTCACTGGGGGTTCAGTCTTAGCAGGACCCAGGGCTTCCGCTTCCACTGGTGCTCTTACTAGGATATTCATTGCTACCTATGGGGTCAGAGTCCAGGGTCAGTCCATGTATAGTCTTTAGGTAGTGGCTTAGTCCCTGGAAGCTCTGGTTGCTTGGCATTGTTGTATATATGGGGTCTCGAGCCCCTTCAAGCTCTTCCAGTTCTTTCTCTGATTCCTTCAACGGGGGTCCTATTCTCAGTTCAGTGGTTTGCTGCTGGCATTCGCCTCTGTATTTGCTGTATTCTGGCTGTGTCTCTCAGGAGCAATCTACATCCGGCTCCTGTCGGTCTGCACTTCTTTGCTTCATCCATCTTGTCTAATTGGGTGGCTCTATATGTATGGGCCACATGTGGGGCAGGCTCTGAATGGGTGTTCCTTCAGTCTCTGTTTTAATCTTTGCCTCTCCCTTCCCTGCCAAGGGTATTCTTTTTCCTCATTTAAAGAAGGAGTGAAGCATTCACATTTTGATCATCCGTCTTGAGTTTCGTTTGTTCAAATTTTTAAGCTTAAAATGGAGTCTGGGAAGATGATACAACTGCTAAGAGAATTGTAATTTTAATTGTAATATTTTAATTGTAATTTTAATTGTAATTTTCATGATCCTAGTTCAGTGCTCAGCACCAATGCTGGCTGGCTCAGACTCTTTGTACCTTGAGCTCCAGGGGATCAGACTTCTTCTTGTCTATGCAGACACTGTACTCATGCTGACTCAAACCGAAACATGCAGACAGACACACGATTTTTAAAAACGAAAAGTCATTTTTTTAAGTTGGAAATCGTATTTCAGAAGGCAAAATGCACCCTTCTTTATGCACATTTTAGCTTTCTCTTTAACACTCTTCTTAAATTGTTCACATTATGAGGCCTCTATAAATCCTTATTGTAATTAAAAGTTTTCGTGTAACTTTTAATTATTTAAATTGGAGTAGAATGAAATATCACTTCCTCCTTCTTTCCCTTCCTCTAGCCCCTCCCCTCTGCCCTCTCTTGACCCCCTCCTGTGTCTCATCTGCTTTCAGGTTAATAGACTCTTTTTTTCATTTTATATATATATTTTCCCCATTTTTATTAAATTGGGTATTTCTTATTTACATTTCAAATGTTATTCCCTTTCTCGGTTTCCATGCCAACATCCCCTAACCCTTCCCCCTCCCATTCTATATGGGTGTTCCCCTCCCAATCCTCCCCCCATTACTGCCCTTCCCCCAAGAATCCCATTCACTGGGGGTCCAGCCTTGGCAGGACCAAGGGCTTCCCCTTTTCATTACATTTGTTTTTGTTTTTGTTTTTGTTTTTGTTTTTTTGTTTTTTTGGTTCTTTTTTTTCCCAGCTGAGGACCAAATCCAGGGCCTTGCGCTTCCTAGGCAAGCGCTCTACCACTGAGCTAAATCCCCAAACCCTTTTCATTACATTTGTAAGGTTGTGTGTTACATACATATATAGACTTCTGTTTAATCCTCTTTTTCAAGTTATTCTATTTCAAATTTACTGAGACAGACTTTTCTTTATTTTTCCTAAAAAGAATGTCAATTAAATTTTACCAAACAAATTTCTAATGTAGTCAACATGATTAAATTTTAATTCTTAACCAGTAATGCAATAAAATTCACTGGTCATTTTTTTCAGTGAGCAATTCTTACCATCATTTCTATTTATTTTTATCATGTTCTGGGCTCCATTCGCTATACCCTATATCAGGTCATATTCTCATTACATTTACTATCCCTCCACGGTGGCTTCCTAATTAATTTCCTTTCATAGATATTTGGCTTCTACAATGCAGTTACACATTTCACACTTAAAGCAGAAGTATCTTCCTCTTCGGATAGACTCTCTCTGGTTTCAATGCCCTTCTGTGACTCCAAGACCATCAGAGGAAGGTTAGCACGAAGCATTTAATTATCCTGCAAAATGTAATTGCATCAACAACCCTCTCATTATTATTATCACCAAAATTTATTATGCTATTATGTCATAACAAGCTACCAGAGAGTCCACAAAACTTCTCAAATTTGTTTATGTCTCAGAGATTTTCTTTTAGCTCAGCATTTCTCAAAGCATGTTCTAGTGATCACAGGTCCTAGGAGATGCTTTGGGAAATCATGGCTTCAGCATTAAAACAGGTTATAAAATGCTACTTGGCTATGCTGATCTTAAAGTTTTTATTAGATTAAGAATTAAACATACTATGAAAAACCATATAATAAATACAACAAAAATTCCCTTTTAAGGGCTAGAAAAATGACAGTGTTAAGAGAACTTGCTGCTATTTCAGAGAACAGGAGCCCAGTACCTACCACCCCTATAGTGGCTCACAACTCTAGTTTAAGGGATGCTGATGCTCTCTTCTGATTTTCAAAGGCACCAGGCCTGCATGTTCTGTACAAACACATGTGCAGCAATATGCTTATATTCATAAAATAAATAAATCTTAAAAAATAACACTCTGGCCAGTAAGATAAAATGTATCAAAACACAAAAACGAAAAGAAAACACTACAGGTTGATTAGTCTGATTAGAATATAAAATTCCCAGAAGCTAATGGAAGAGTAAAGAATGGCCAAGTGATGTTCACCTTTGTAGACTTTGATAATGCCTGTGAATTTGGTTCTAAAAGTACATGGACCTATTCAAGAGCACGAAGAGGGCTGTCTCTCACTGCCTGCCTAAGCTTTAGCATATAAAATAAAGCATGTTTAGCTGGTAGCAGCTAGGATCTCAGGGGAGCAGAGATTTAATATCCAAGGACTTTGCAGACTCCAAAAATCTTTCTTTGTTTTGTTATTGCATATAAAAAATGAAGATATATCAGGGAATATAGAGATAAATGCAATGCTAACATTTTAGCATCTCATGTATTTCTGAAAGTACTTTTGCTAATTTAAACGCATAAAAATGTATTAGGTCTAATTGGTTTGTTCATAAAATGTTCATGTATTATATATTAAATTTTAAAGTATAGTTTACTCAATTACAAATTTACCAGGAAAAAAATTTTTTCTTAAAGTGTGGTAAATTAAACTACAAGATGCTAACTGCAAGAAATGTATTCCAGTTCACGTCAGTTTATAAGAAACAGGCAAATTCATGAAAACAGAAGAAGTCATCAATATTAAATTATGACAAAGAAGTTCTATTTTCTTGGATTGGTGTCTTCCAGTATAATGTCAAATATATACAGAAAGTATTCATTTTCAGTAAAGAACACGGAAACAAAAGAGAGAAAAGATTTATCATTAGTTTTGTTATGTCAGAATTTGGTTATTACCCACCTCTGAGCCATCACACTCGACAGATTTTGCTTCATCTGATGCTTTAAAAAAAAAACTGAAAAATTCTTGCTGTAGGAAAATAATCCCGGAGACAAGTATCTGAGTTGTGGGTACAGTGCATTCCATAGAGCCTTTCATTTAAACCAGACCTCTGGGGTACTTTCAGATATGACCCAGACCTGCCATAAAGACTTAACTATACATATACAGTGAGCAGGGTGGGGGAAGGAAGGAATGGAGAGAGACAGAGAGAGACAGAGAGAGAGAGAGACACAGAGAGAGAGACAGAGAGACAGAGAGAGACAGGGAGAGACAGGGAGAGAGACAGAGAGACAGAGAGCAGACCCAGAGGCACAGAGACAGAGACACAGAGACAGACACAGTGACAGAGAAAGAGACAGAGATAGAGCCAGAGACAAAGACAGAGACAGAGACTATGCTGGGAGTATGGGAAAAGAAAGAAATTCCTGGATGAAATAGCTCACAGAAAAAATGCTTTCCCGGAAGTTGTAATACTGAGGACAGACCATCAGGAAAAGAAGACAAAACTAGAGATAAGAGTGAAACACCCACCCTGCTCAATCCCCTGTATGTTCTATGCATGATCCGATCAACATAATCAATGGAACATGAAATATTGTAGCAAGTATTCTAGGAGAAGAAATTTGAATATTAGAATTGTGTTATACAAGAACAAAAGTGTCCCACTGAACTCTTTCAAAGAAGTGTTCATTGATATATACACTTTTTTCTAAATCAGTGTTGACACAGTTTAAAAATATTCATATTGTTAGTGCTCACCAAATGAGTAAAGCTGTGTGAACTATGGCTGTACCTTGGTGAAACACAAGCTGTTTCCAAAGCTAATATAAATCAAATAACTCAGACCATCACAAGAGCCTTAGCGTGATTTCTCTGTTATTTCCCACCATTTTTATAAATTTCTTTCTTTTCTCTTTCCTCCCTAATTGTCCCATATACCAGTCCACACTCTCCTTCACAATCATGGCTTCTGTTTTCATCCAGTGCTATTATGTGTGTATGTGTATTTGCATGTACATGTATGTATTATGCATATCTGTGTGTTTGTATCTAAGTATATATTTCTGAATATAACCTGTGGAGTCCACACAATGTTGTTTGTATATATGTTTTCAGAACTGGCCATTTGCCAATTGACAACCAATCAGTATTCTCCTTCCTAGAAAGGACCAACCCTCCTGCTCCCAGCTTTACTTGGTTGCTGGTAGTTCTGTGTATAGGATTGAAGCTTTCATGGGCTTCTCCACAACTAGACACTACTTTTCTATATTTTCTAATTTCATCTGTTTGTCTGCAAATTTCATGATCTCCTTGTTTTTAATAGCTGAGCAGTATTTCATTGTGGAAATCAGTTGTTTGGAGGGGGGCATCTTTAGGACAAGCCAGAGACCTGAGACCAGGGTGGCTCCTTAGAGTCTATGACACATAGCATAGCTGAGACACATACCATCAGGAGCTATGAAACCTGAAGTAGCCACCTCCTATAGCCAAGCAGGGTTTCCAATGAATGGAGGACTACACCAACACAACCACAAAACCTTTGACCCCAAATTTGTCCTGTCTACAGGATGCACAGAAATAAATTTGGGGCAGAAACTGGCGGAATGGCCAATCAATGATTGGCCCAATTTGAGACCCATCCCACGGGAGAGAGCAAACCCCTGATACTATTAATGATACTCAGAAATATAACTTTCTTCTGAGAGATTGTTGTCCAACATTCGATGAAAGCAAATGCAAAGACCCACAGCCAGATATCAGGCAAAGCTTGAGGGAGTTTTATGGAAGAGTTGGGAGAAGGACTCAGGAAGCCGGACGGGTCAAGGACACCACAAGAAGACTAAAAGAGTCATTAAACTGGGCCCATAGGGACTCACAGAGACTTAACTGCCAAGTAAAGAGAATCCAGGGGCAAGAACTAGGCTCCCTATGTATGCGGGGGATGTGCAAACATGGTCTCCATGTTCCCTAACGATTGGAGCAAGGGCTGTCTCTGGCTCTGTTGCCTGCCTTTGGATGCCTCTCCCGTATCCTGCAGGGGTTTGATGTGCCCAGGTTGGTTGGTACCCTTGGGGACTTTCCCTTTTTTGAAGAGGGTGGGCTGTGATCAGAGTGAGCAAACAAATAAATGATTGTAAATAGAGACATACATACAAACACACACACACACACACACACACACACACACACACACACCCCATACCTCAAACTAAGGTTTTGTTGGTCAGGGGACCTTAGATTAGGATGGATAGTCTAAGAATGTGATTTAGGTTACGGTTTGCCAACATTCTAAACTCCAAGGGAGAGAGCCTCCACTCCAAAATTAGCAGCCATTTGATTGAGTCGATTAAGCAATCAGGTTTAAACAAAGCATTAGTAATAAATCTTTGAACACAAAAGTTTGGTGAATCTCCCCACCTGTGGTTCTCTGTCCTTAACTGTAACACACAGATGAGAGGAAAGTGGTACAGACTAGCCCCATGGGCTTCTGGCAACTCCACCCTTGGCCTTTATCTTGAACTCTACCCTTTGAGTTTTCTCTCTTAACTAAATTGAGTCTGCATCAGATCCAGTGGGATTTACAACCCTGAGAGCGCTCAATGAATTCTCTGAGTCCTTCTAAGAAATAATCAAACATGAAGATTGTTCAAGTCTCTTAGACATGGTAGCTATCACCAAAAGGGTGATAATTGTGACTCATGATTACATTTTTGAAACAATGATGAATTTGTAAGTAATTTTCATGCCTTTACTGGCTAATAATCTACTTTTGGGAAAAAATCTATAAATCCTTTGCTCACTTTTTAATGAGCCTTAAACATTTTTTGTTTTTAATTTGAAAATATATATTAAGTATGTTATGTACAATATGATGAGTTGATATTTGTTTATTTTATAAAATTAAGTCTATGTTATTAATATAACACGTATATTCTTATTATTTTATTCTATTGAGAGCATTAAAATTTTAGCATAGCAACATTAAAATGTATATTATTAAAAATATTAGTCCTCCTACTATAAGATAGATTTCAGCAGTCTATTTTTCATGTCCAACTGAAATTTGTACCTTTCATATAATTTTTATATTCTCCTTTAATTCGTCATCTCAAGCACTCAATGTATGGTTATCCATGATCTATGGTCTGCTTCGAGAGGCTCAACATTTTCGACCCCAAATATAATGGAGACAAGTCATTTGCTTTTCTGTGTCTAGCTTATTCCATTTACGATCGTGTCTCCTAGGCTTGCCCATATCATTCACAACTGAATTCTCTTCTTCTTTAATACTGGATAGTATTACCCTGGATAGTCCAAACTGTTATTTAATTTATATAATGATGTCCTTGCCTGCTACAGTCAACATGGAAACACAGACATTCTTTCAATGCACTGATGGCCTTGCCTTTGGATATGAAATCAAGTATTATTGGTAAGTCCATATCTATCATTACGATAAACTTACATACTGTTTTCCACATGTCTCTAACAAGCTACATCCACAGCAGAATATGAGGCTTCCCTTTTACCACACCTGTAGCAACTTCTACTGCCCTTGGCCTTCTGGATAATGGCTACGCTAACAGATAAGTGACCATGCTGAGCAATTGACGTGCATTTCCCTGAGAGTAGCATTGCACTATTTTTCAGACTTGCTGGTTCTTTGGATGTCTTCTTTTGAGAATGATGTACTCGGAGCCCCTGCCTGTTTTATAGCCAAGCTTTTGACATTATTCCCTTACCTTGCTGATCGCATTGTTTACTGGTATTTGCTATGCAGTTATTTAAGATCCTTATGTCCTTGGGATATTAACCCCTTGTCAGATATATAGCTCATGAATATTTTCTCCCACTCCATAAAATTTCTTTTCAAATATTAACTGTTTCCTCTGCTGTGCAAATATGAGTTTCAGCATGATATAATATACCATGCCTCTTTCTGTTGCTTTTGAAGGGGAGAGGCATTTTTTAAACGTTTCCAAAACCAATGTCAATCATATTTTCTCCCATATTTTCTCCTAGTTTTTTAATACTTCCAAGGCTTACATTTATATTTCTAGCACATTTTGCTTTGATTCCACATGTGTATCTAGAGATAATCTAATCTCATTTCATCATCCTGTATGTGTATATCTACTTTTCCCTCTAACATTCATTAAAGAAATGGCCCCATTTTGTGCACTTGTCAAATATGAGTTGACCATAAATGTGCTACTTTATTTCTGCTCCATCAGTTTATATGTCTGGTAGACTGCTTTTCACACTAAATATTTGTATAATAGTGGTACAAAGAACAATACACAAAAACAATATAATTACCACATTTATATATATGCACATACTGAATGTCCACTTGTTTGATTTCACAAAATAGGCCCTTCTGCACATAAAAATTTGTAAAGACCTCAACACAAAAATAGTGGATGACTTTAATACATATCTCTTTCATATAGATCTTCCAGATCTTCCCACGGGTTGGTGGTTTAGTCCCTGGGAGAGCTAGGGGTCTGGTTGGTTGATATTTTTTCCCTATGGGGCTGCAAACCCCTCGAGCTCCTTCAGTCCTTCCTCTATTGAGGTCCCCATACTTAGTCTGATGGTTGGCAACTGTATTGGTCAGGCTCTGGCAGAGCCTTTCAGGAGACAGCTATATCAGGCTCCTCCTGTCAGCAAGCTCTTCTTGGCATCTACAATAGTGTCTGGGTTTGGTGGCTGCTGTGAGATGGATCGTAAGGTGGGGAAGGACCTCAGAGACTAAAAGCACAGAGTTGTCTGAAAACAAAACAAAAAACAAGACAAATAAACAAACCACAGTCCAAAGAGAGACCGCACTTTTTTTTATAGGAAAAGTAACATTCAAGGACATACACTCTAAACCATAATGTTCTAAGCCTCAGAGTTAGGAGTAGAGAGGACAGGGAGAAGTAGGCACTGCCATAGTCATTGTGAAGTCACTAGTCATGAGCATGACAGGAGATCAGAGTTTTCATCGCTATTGAGTCTACTCCTGACAACTTCTGAACCAGGATCCTGATGGTTAGGCTTACAAGACAGGGTTTGTTCACTTAGTGGTAAGATAGAGAGATTAAATAAAAATTTTGGACCTCTGTGATTTATGGATTAAAGAAAGCTTTGCATTTTTCATATACATTTGATTGTTTTTGAGAAAGCTCACAAGACATTTTCATACAATCGTAAAATATACTTTAAACATTTCCCTATACCTTCTGTCTTACCCGTTTCCCCTTTCCTGTTACTCTCCTTAGTTCTCCTACAGTTTCACTTACACTTTCATTAGATATATTCATATATAGTCATATATAATGAATATATTCATTATCATTCCCCTCAGTTTTTGGACACCTAGCTATAGAGAATAGATGCTGTAAACAGTGATATATATGAATATTTGTGCTATGTAACTTGGATACCTTAGGTTGCATATCAGAAATGACATAAAAAAATAACATCTTTTTTTTTGTCTCTCTGGATAGTACTTTATTTTCTTACTCTGTGGGACAGAGATCCAGACACACATCAACTCAGATCAGGCCCTATTTTTCAGATTCCTCTTCTCTGTTTATATGAGTCATTCTATTATCCATTATTTATTCAATTCTTTCTAAATATATATGCCTATTGCTGTGTTTCATCACCATCGGATCATTTGGGAACTGCAGTTCAGTTCTGTTCATTAGAATCAAAACTCAGCAAAGGTCCTCTCTAGATGGTCACAATTCAGTTTTGCAAACCAGGACAGCCTTCCTTCTTTTTTTAAAAAAAGGCAAATAAATACATAAATTTTCTAAATTTCATTTTACTGAAATAAACTTACATTTCCTTTCTTTTTCTTTTTTGTCTCTCTTCTTCCCTCCTCTCCTCCTCCTCCTCCTCTTCCTCCTCCTCCCCCTCTTCCTCCTCCTCTTCCTCTTCCTTCTCCTCCTCCTCCTCCTCCTCCTCCTCCTCTCTCTCTCTCTCTCTCTCTCTCTCTCTCTCTCTCTCTCTCTCTCTCTCTCTCTCTCTATCTCCCTGCTAGGCTAAGAGATTTACACTTGTCACAAATGCAGCTGAGATACATTTCTCAAATAGACAAGTCTTCTGAATCTAAAAGACGATTAAAAAGTATTTCTAAGATTGATTTTCTCACACTTCTAGTTCTGATTCTTATAGCGACTCTATCAGTGATTCAATGGTATTCTAGGTCTGTTGCCAAAAAGAACTAATAGGAAAATTTATGATGAGATTATAAACAGCAAAGAACTTTCCACATTTTCATTTGCTGATAATTAAGAGAAAAAAACAAGTAATTAAGGCAGACGCCATGGATTATAATACTCAGTTGCCTTTCCTGCCATTTTCTAGAATATCTTGCTATATACAGAGATTTCCCAGATGTTCACACAGCTGCAATTCTGGATATAAACTAGGTTCTATCAATAAAATTTAGTTTTTCAAGATTTAAAGGCAAAAGATGGGTACTGGCCTAGTTATTAGTTCTTTGGTACTCTAGTAGCAGTGGATCACCATCAAATCCCAAAACTTAAAACCTGCATAGGTACGGCTGCATCAGTCACCAGGTCCTGACCTTGCTCTCTGTCTAGTAAGATAGGTCATTCTAGAAGCCATTTCTCAATATGTTCATTCTAGATCTTATTGTGGTTTATTTAACATATCCTGAGAAATATTTTACCTATATTGAACTTTTTGATGACATCACCAGCTACATTTCACCCATGCATATACCACCAAGGCTGCTGAAGTAATTTTATTTGGCTTATTCATTTTTAAATTTACTTTTACATATGTAGAAATGTTGCCTGCATGTATCTGTACACTTTATGGATAGCTGGTATCTGCAAAAGCCAGAAAAGGGTGTCTGACTCCGGAGAACTGAGTTACATGCAGCTGTGAGACACCATCTGAGTACCAAGACTTGAACCCAGGTCCTCTGGATGACCAACCATTCCTCTAGCTGCTAAGTCATCATCTTATCCCATTTATTTTTAGTGCTGCAGAGAGTGGGGGGCAAATAACCAAATAACTGGTGGCATTTGCATTGAAGAAATAGCAACAGTTGTTTTGTCTTAAATTTTTTTAAGCTAAAGTTGGTTTAAAAATGTGGCTTATCATTAAAATACTGCTTGAGAAATTTAAGAACTTCAACTGACAACAGGACCTATCTTAATACAAATACAAGAATAGATTTGGTCATCCTGGTAGCATTTGGAGATGCATATTTCATTTGACAGCATCTGAAAAATCCTTTTATCACCTCAAAATAAATCCTAGATGATTTCCAAGTGTTAAAAATTGGTCAAACAACTTTTTGTATGTAAAAGGGCATTTTGTCTTATGAGGAAAAAAAATCACAAGTAGCACTAATTTAAGAGCTATATTCCCGAGAATTTATTATGAAAAATTTTACCCCTTTACAAAACCAGAAGTTATGGTGAAAATGAAAATTATGAAGAAACAATGAATTCACTTATGCATGAATATTAATGACTTCATTGTGCTAGGAAGGACTGCCACACAGTATTTCTGTGGTTATCATTTCTTTCTTAGTTTTGCCTGATTAATAACTTTATTGGCATAGGCAGGTAAATTAATAATAATCATGAGTCATTTTGCTTTTACCTGTATTCTCTAACAACAGAACCTCCCAGGCACTTCTCCATATATGTTGACATGAGTATGATAAATGTATAATTGAGATCAATGTTAACCTACACTTTATTCAGATCCTGCACTAACCTCCCATATTTCCCAGTTAAACAAACCTGGTCCTAAAATAAAGACTAGACTCTGAGTCTAGTCTTCTAGAATATTTCCTCTTGCAATTTTTTTCTGTATCATTTGGGAAAACATAATCATAAACCTGTCACGACTAGAATAAATTACTACATCTACTGGTATCCTCTCTTTCTTCTACTCTCTTGAGGGGTAATCCAGGGACAGATATCAGTCAGTATACTGATTAGAAGATTATTAGGAGGAATGGGATGAGGAACAGTCAGAGGGTGAACTCAGAAGGGGATAACAACTGAACTGTAAAAAAGATGAAGTAATAATGATAAAGATAAATAAATAATAAATAAAAATAAACACACAAAGGAAAAACTCTGCTTCCAACTCTTGTGAACATGAAGCCTTATCAACCAGCAACTCTTCACAGTTGTAGAAACATCTGTGTATTCCAGATTTCTATCATTTTAAATGCAATATATAAAATGCCCTACCTGATTATACTCAATTTCAATGACAGCACTGGAAAGAGATTTTAAAATAGACATTATCCAAATTAAGATTTGTTTCCTACATAAAACAAATATGTATTTTATAAAAATAAATTGATGACAGCCAAGAAAGTGAAATACGCAGCACCTGGTGAATATGTAAGATAAAATAACACACAGGTAGTCTTGAGAAAATATGAACAATCAACAACTAAAAATAACATGAAAAGGAGAGCATGTCACTAGTGTTAGAAAACATATAAACATCATTTTAAAACCTATGTGTCAAAATATATTCAAAATACATACTGTGGATTATAGACTCTGTAGTCTTGCAGAAATTAGCAACATTCCTTGTCTTACTACAACATTCCATTGTCAAGCTCTAGAACTTGTTTGTCATATTCTTCAAAGCATGATGCCCAGAAAGCAGAATGTGTCTTTCCAACACCAAATGTAAATATCGTACTTTCTAATCACATAAGAAGTGGGCTTCACTATTAGTTAAGGAATTGGACACAACACAAAATCCACAGAAATAGCAATAGTCAAAACACAATTTCTAAATAAGTGTTCACTTAGCATGTTAGGTTATCAGAGAGTTTTGACAATGTGTCCTTTTGTAATCTAAACACCAAAAATGACATTGATGCCACTGATAGTAAAGTTGCAAAGTGGGAAAAGATGAAAAATAGAACTCTGCTAGTACTATGTTGTCACATTGCATGTGAAACCCGTAAAAGCACACCTCCAGATTTTAAGTAAGAAGTGACAAAATCATACAAAATGTGAACTTATCCTAAAATAAAAAAATTAAGGTAACAAAAATAGAAAAAATATGGAAAATATTTTATGAGTTTAATCCAATCATCAAAACAACATGAGTATGGATGATTTGAACAATGAACAATTAAATTATTTCTATGTTGGGAGCAATGCCCTTGAAGCCCACCATTGTTGATGTTATTATTATGGTTAGAATTACGTATGACTGGGTTCATGGAAAACCCCCAGCCAGCTGCAGAAGACTAATACAAATCTGGTGGTCAAAGTGAATAATAATAATATGATACGTCAAGATACCCAATGTGATGACCTGTAACCTTTCTGAAAAACCAACATCCTGCTAACTAATAGATATGACAAACCTGTGAACTTTCTGACACCCTGTCAACATCAGCCGATTCCCTGACCACACGAATATGGTGTCCTTGGCCTGCGTAAATGTTTCATACTCCCCCCACCCTCTGTTACCCTGTTATGGTATAAATTCAGCCTTGGGGAAAAAATAAATTTGTCAACTTGATCAGACTCTTGCCTTGGCGTCCTTCTTCATGTCTCTTGTACCCCATTCTCTTCCAGGTACCCTCCCCCCCTCGCTGACATTTCTATAGTGATATAATAACCATTTTAGACATTCTTGGCCCTATTGGTTTATCAAAGTTGAACATGCCTGCCTTTATAATGCAAGAACAGCCAATCAACTATGTATGATTAACAACCATGCCTGTATTCCAAGAAAACTTTGTTAATGAAAATGATGTACTGTGTATGAGAAATTTCATTTGTAAACAAAGCCCTCAATAGGTTAAATGGTAAAATACAAAGTATACTTATATATATGGTTAGTCATATATTAATATCAGATAAGCAAGTCCATTACAATTTATATATGAATTGTATTCCAGAGACACATGTGTTGAAAACTTGGCACCTAACTAGCAATGATTTTGAAAGATGACAAGATAATGAGGTTGCTAACTTAATCAGAGAGTCAATTCACTGATGGATTTATAATTTGGTGACATTACTGGAAAGGGATAGAAACTAGGATAGAGTGGTGACTTGGAAGAATTATGTCCTTAGGGGAATACACAGCATGGTAATATCTTTTCTTTGTGCCTATTTTCTCTCTGTAGCCCCCTTCTGCTCTCTATGAGATGAGCCACTTTTCTCCACAAAGCCTCATCACATATGGTCACAGAAGCGTCAGAGCCAAGTTACAAGCTGAATGCTTAATATGAACCATAATAGATTCTATCTTACTTGAGTTGGTTTTCCTTGGGGAATTTAGTCACAATAAAAAAGCACTCCAAGATGTGCAGCTAGCCATGTTTCCCAGGCTGATACCCAGCTTGTGAGATGAATTTATGTTTCTCCCACGTCAGCTTCTTGCCTACTCAGACTGCAGACACTTGTCAAGATGTCGGGCTAAAAGAGACTATAGAAGTAGTAGTGGAAGGTAAAATGTTAAAGGCATATATTTCCTAAAAATTATGCATGGTCCACACAACATAGCTTTAAATATCCTCATAACAAGTGATAGGCCTGAGAAAGGAAATTCACAGGTCTAAACCAATAGAGGATGTAATGGGGTTTTTTTGTTGTTGGTTTGGTTTGGTCTGTTTGTTTACTTACCGAATTCTACATTGTTCCAAACCCCTTTCCTCCCAGAGTCTCTCTCCAATCCCAACTCTCCTTTATCTCTAAAAGATTGGAGGCCCCTCTGGTCTTCCCCCAACTTGATGCATCAAGTCTTTATAGGATTAGGCACATTCTTTCCCACTGAGGCAGGACAAGACAGTCCTCTGCTACATACATGCTGGGCTCTCCACCCAGCCAGTGTATGGTCTGTAGTTGGTGGCTCTGTCGCTGAGAGCTCTCATGGGTTCAGGTTAGTTGATAATGTTTGTCTTTCTGTGGGGTTTCCATCCTCTTCAGAACCTCCAGTCCGCCCTCCAACACTTCCACCCGGGTCTGCAGTCTCTGACCAATGGTTGAATGTGAATATCTGCACCTGTTTCAGCTGCTGGGCAGAGCCTCTCAGAGAACAGTTATGATAGGCTCCTGTCTATAAGAATAACAGTATCATTAATAGTGGCAGGGATTGGTGCTTACCCATGGGATGGTTCTCAATGTGGGCCAATTATTGGTTGGCCGTTTTGTCAGTCTCTGCTCATCTTTGACCCTGTCTTTCTTTTAGACAGAACAAATTTTAGGTCAAAAGTTCGTGGGTGTGTTGGTGTCCTTATCCCTCTACTGAGGGCCCTGCCTGGCTACAGGAGGTGACCTCTTCAGGTTTCATGTAACCACAGTTGGATATCTCATCTATGGTCTCCTGAATTGCGTTGACTCCTGCGAGCCTCTCCCATCCCAGGATGGACTGCCTAGAGATTCGCATCATCCCCTACCCACAGAAGCTGCAAAGTTCCATTCATTCTCCTGGTCCTCTGGACAACTTTTCTGTCCCTTCTCACACCTGGTGCCCCCTGTTCCCTTCCCTCTCCCCTTTCCCACCCAGTTTGTTCCCCCCTCTGCCTACCATGACTACTTTGTTCCCCACTTCTAAGTGGGATTCAAGCATCCTCACTTGGACCTTTCGTCTTGTTTAAGTTCTTTGAGTCTGTAGGGTGTATCTTGGGAATTCTTTATGGCTAATATCCACTTATCAGTGAGTACACACTGTGCATGTCCTTTTTTGTCTGGGTTATCTCAGTCATAATGACATTTTCTAGTTGCACCAATTTGCCTGCAAACTTCATGATGTCCTTGTTTTTTGAATAGCTGAGTAGTATCCCATTGTGTAAATGAACCACATTTTCTATATCCATTACTCAATTATGGAACGTCTGGTTTATAGTTTCTGGTTATTATAAATAAGGCTTCTATGAACATAGTGGAGCATGTGTCCTTGTGGTATGGTGGAACATCTTTTGGGTATAAGCCTAGGAGCAGTATCATTTGGTCTACAAGTAGGTCTATTTCCTATCCTCTGAGAGACTGCCAGTTTCAATGGCTGTACAAGTTTACAATCCTGCCAGTAATGGAGGAGTGTTCTCCTTTCTCCACAAACTCTTCAGCATGTGCTATCTCTTGAGTTGATCGCCTTAACCATTCTGATTGGTGTAATGTAGAATATCAATGTCATTTTTATTTTCCTTTTCATGATGACTAAAGAAGCCGAACATTTCATCAAGTACTTCTCAGCCTTTCTATCCTCTATTGAGAACTCTCATTTTAGCTCTGGTTCCCTTTTTTAATTGATTTTTTTGTTTTCTTTTGTTTGCTTTTTGGTTTGTTGGAGTCTAACTTCATGAGTTCTTTATATATTTTAGATATTAGCCCTCTGTCGAAGGTAGGGTCACTGAAGATCTTTTCCCAATCTGTAGAAAGCTGTTTTATACTATTGACAGTGTCCTTTGCCTTACAGAAGCTTTTCAGTTTCATGAGGTTCCATTTATCAATTGTTGAAATTAGAGCCTGAGCCATAGGTTTTTCTCTTCAGGAAATTGTCTCCTATGTGAATGAGTCCAAGGCTATTTTCCACTTTCTATTGTATTATATTTAGTGTATTCAGTTTTAGGTTGGGCTCCTTGAACTTCTTGGCCTTGAGTTTAGTGCTGGGTGATAAATATAGATAATTGGCATTCTTCTAAATACACCCAATAGACCAGCACCATTTGTTAAAAATTTTCTCTTTTTCATTGTACAGTTTTAGCTACTTTGTCAAAAATCAAATGTCCATAGCTGTGTTTTTTTTCTGGATCTTTGACTAGATTCCGGTGGGTAACCTGTCTGTTTCTATATCTACACCATGCAGATTTTATCACTATTGCTTTGTAGTACAACTTGAGGTGAGGAATGGTTATTTCTCCAGAAGTTCTTTGTTCTTTTTTTTTTTTTTGGGTCCAGGATTGTTTTGGCTATCCTGTTTCTTTGCTTGGCAGGTTTGTTTGTTTTTCCATATGAAGTTGAGAAGTTCTACATCTGTGAAGAATTGTGTTGGAATATATATGGGAATTGTACTAAATTTGTAGATTGTTTTTGGTAAGATAATAATTTTCTCTATAATAATCCTCCAAACCATTGAGTATTGAAGATCTTTCCATCTTCTAATATCTTCTTCAATTTCATCAGCAAATAATGATAACTTTACTTCTTCCTTTACAATTTGTATATCCTTGATTTACTTTAGTTGTCATATTGCTCTATTAGAACTTCAAGTACTATATTAAATAGATAGTGGGCAGCCTTGTTTTATCCCTGATTTTAGTGGGATTGCTTCATTTCTCTTATTTAATTCAATGATGGATATTGGCTTGCTGTATAGTGCTCTATTATGTTTAGGTATGTGCCTTGTATACCTTAGCTTCCAAGACTTTTAACATGAAGGAGTGCTGGATTTTGTCAAAGGTTTTGTCAGCATTAAATGAGATAATTATATGGTTTTCTTTCAGTTTATATAGTGGGTTACATTGATGGGTTTTAGTATACTGAACCTTCACTGCATACCTGGAATGAAGCCTACTTAATTGTGGTAAATGATATTTTTTGATGTGTTCTTGGATTCAGCTTGTGAGAATTTTATTTTTTATTTACTTATTTATTTACTTCAATGTTCATAAGTGAAATTGGTTTGAAGTTCTTTGCTGAGTGTGTATATGGTTTAGAATATCAGAGCATCTGTGGCCTTATAGAATGTAGTGTTCCTTCTGCTTCTATTTTGTGAGATATTTTAAGGAGTATTGGTGTTAGCTCTTCTTTGAAAGTCTGGTAGAATTTTGCATTAAAACCATAGCCAGAAGCTGTAAAGAACCCAGATGCCCTTCAACAGAGGAATGGATTCAAAAAATTTGGTATATCTACACAATGGAGTACTACTCAGCTATTAAAAACAATGACTTCATGAAATTAATAGGCAAATGGAATGAACTAGAAAATATCATCCTGAGTGAGGTTACTCAATCACAGAAAAACACACTTGATATGCACTCATTGATAAGTGGATATTAGCCAGAAAGCTCAAATTACCCAAGATGAAATCTACAGATCACAGGAAGCTCAAGAAGAAGGATGACCAAAATGCTGATGCTCTCACTCCTTCTTAAAAGGGGGGAAATATTCTTAGGAGGGAATGTGGAAGCAAAGTTTAGACCAGCGATTCAAGCAATGGCCTGACACACATGTGGCCCATATATATATATACAGCCACCAAAACTAGATAAGATTGATAAAGCTAAAAAATGCATGCAGAAAGGGACCAGATATAGATCTCTCCTGAAAGACACATCCAAAGCATGTCCAATACAGAGGTCAGTGCTAGCAGCAAACCACTGAACTGAGAACAGGACCCCCTTGGGGGGGAATTACAGGAAGGATTGAAAGAGTAGAAGGAGGTTGCAACCCCATAAAAACAACAATGCCAACCAACCAGAGCTTCCAGGGACTAAACCACTACCGAAATTCTATTCATGGACTGACCCAGGGCTCCAACTGCTTATGTAGCAGAGAATAGCCTTGTTGGGGCACCAGTGGAAGGGAAAGCCCTTGGTCTTGCCAAGGTTGGACCCCCAGTGCAGGGGAATATGGGGGAGGGCAATAAGGGGGATGTATAGGGTGAATACCCCTATGGGGGTGGGGGAGGGGAGGAAATGGGGGTTGTGGACAGGAAATCGGGAAGAGGAATAACCTTTGAAATGTAAGTAAAGAAATATATAATAAAAAATTAAAAAAAAAGAGAAGGTCCGTACCCACTTCCCCCAAAAGGTTTAAATAGCCTTTGTTAGCTGGACTAAATGTGCTGCCTCTCTGAAGCTGCCTCCTGAGGGCCACCAGAGTTCTCTTTAGCTCCTGGAAGCCCTGCCTTGCTTCCTCTCCCAGGATCTACCAGTTGTGATCCTGGGTTCATCAGCTTGTTAATGGGTAGGGAAGTAGAGCCTGAACATCAACTTCTAATGACTTTCTCCTGTACTCATAAATCAGTGCCTTACTCATTCATCATCAGGGAAACTTCCTCATTCAGCAGATGGGAACAGATGCAGAAACCCACAGCCAGACCTTATGCAGAGAGTGAGAGACCTTAAAACTCTCATCCCTAAATTTGATGTCTTCCCCAAATCTCTCCCTTCAGGGTTCACCGAAAATACACTGTTGAAGGGGAGGCACAGAGCCAGAGGGGTTAGAGAACACAAAGAAAACAAGGCCTTCTCAACTCAAGATGAACATATGAAACCACAAAGACTGAAGCTGCACATTCAGTGGCCTGCATAGGTCCGCACCAGTATGGGTCCTAGAGCTAAAAGGAAAAGTGAACACATGCTCCTATTCCTCATCCAGAAGCTATCTCTGATTGATAATGACTTGTAAATGAAAATTTAGTTTTCTTCTAAGGAGTCTCTCTGGGGAAACGGACTGCTTTTAAAGATAGGCTTAACAGTATATGCTCAACAGTAGATGGCCAACAGAAAAATGAACTCGATGTCATATTTAGAGGTTTCTTTCTCAGATTACTAAACCATGGCTTTTAAAAAATCTGGTCCTGGGCATTTCTTGGTGGGAGGATTTGAATGACTGCTTCTGTAGGGGTTATGGGACTGTTTAATTTACCTTTTCTTCATTTATCTTTGGTTAGTGGTACCTGACTAGAAATTCCCCTAGGAATTGGATCAGAGACTGTCTCTGACTCTGTTGCCTATCACTGGATTCCTTTCCCCTACCTATACTGCCTGGTTGGACTTCAGTAGGAGAGGATATGTCTATTCCTGCTGGAATTAGATGTCCTAAGGTGAGGTGGTATGCAAGGGGAATTTCTTCTTTTCTGAGGAGAATGGGAGGGGCTCATTGGGGGAGGGATTCTTAAAGGTAGAACTTAGAGGAAAGGAGGGAGGGGGGACTGGGATGGGGATGTAAGGTGAATAAAAATAAAAAACTATTGGAAAACACTTGTAAATTCTATATAAAATTTAAAAAAAACAGTAAGAAAAATAGTTACGTAATGAAGTACAGATTTCTAGAAAAAAAGTTAGATGTATGTGCAACTGAAACCCTTTAAGCTGATTAGGGGTTTTGTCAACAGAAAACTTGCAAGCTAGAAGGAAATACAATGACACACATAAACTCTTAAACAAAAAAAAATAAACTATTGCCACCCAAGAATAACACATCTAACTACTGTGTCTTTCAGAAATAAATTTATGATAACCAAATCTTTATAGAAACAAAATCTGGGTTTGTCACCACAAGTTGTACCTTACTAGACATGCTACTCGGAGTTGTTCAACTAAGGAAATAGGAAAATAGTAAGCAACATGAAATAATGTAAAATTCACTGGCAAATTTAAGCTTAATATCAGTGAATCATCTCAACAACTTCTCCCAACACAAGCCTCAGGGAACACCACAGAAGAGTGGGCTGAAGGAAGAGAAGAGCTGAGAGAGGAAGAGCTGATAGAGATTGACAGAGAATGCTGTGCATACTGTGTCTATTACATGTCCCATCTCACAGCAGCTATGATTACCTGCTCAAAATTTGCATGAGATGAAGAGTGTAAAATTGTGTTATGAATGAGAAAGAGACCACAAAGCCCCTACCCTTGAGAGAAGAAATATAGCAATTGATGGTGCATATATATGAGTGATTATGTATAAAATAATTACATGCACACCAAAGATTCCTGTACTTTATTTATAGAAATTTATTGTAGTCATGTTTTCAAGGAACAAGTATAGTTGCTGGATATCCTGTTTGGCTATCCTGAGTGGAATTTTGACAAGATAGTGCTGAAAGTAATAGTTAACACAACTAAGTATGGTATTAAAGATATTCAAGTAGAAAAAAATAAGATTAACAATTAAGTAGCATGAGATTACATATTAAAAATAACTCTAGATACCTAAATCAACAATTAAACATGAAAAATAAGTTCAATAAGTTACAAAGTACAAATCAACTTATAAATCAATAGATTTCACACACACTAGCAGTGTCCTCTTTAAACGAGAAATTATAAATATAAAATACTTTACCAACCCTACATCTGATAGAGGTCTAATATCCAAAATATACAAAGAACTAAAGAAGTTAGACTCCAGAGAGTCAAATATCCCTACTAAAAATGGGGTACAGAGTTAAACAGAGAATTGTCAGCTGAGGAATATCAAATGACTGAGAAGTACCTAAAGAAATGTTCAGCATCCTTAGTCATGAGGGAACTGCAAATCAAAACAACCCTGAGATTCTACCTCACACCAGTCAGAATGGCTATGATTAAAAACAAAGGTGACAGCAGATGCTGGCAAGGATGTGGAGAAAGAGGCACACTCTTCCATTGTTGGTGGGATTGCAAGCTGGTACAACCACTTTAGAAATCAGTCTGCAGGTTCCGCAGAAGATTGGACATAGTACTACCTGAGGACCCAGCTGTACCACTCCTGGTCATATACCCAAATGACACTCCAACATATAACAAAGACACATGTTCCAGCCAGAAGCTGGAAAGAACCCCAATGTCCTTCAACAGAGGAATGGATATAGAAACTGTGGTAAATCTACACAGTGGAATACTACTAAGCTATCAAAAATGACTTCATGAAATTCATAGGCAAATGGATGGAACTAGAAAATATCATGCTGAGTGAGGTAACCTAATCTCTCTCTCTCTCTCTCTCTCTCTCTCTCTCTCTCTCTCTCTCTCTCTGTCTGTCTGTCTCTCTCTCTCTCTCTCTCACACACACACACACACATACACACACACACACACACCAATAAAAACCCCAATAACAACAACAACAACAAAACACACATGGTATGCACTCACTGATAAGTGGATATTAGCCCAAAAGCTTGAATTATCCAATGATACAATCCACAGACCACATGAAATTCAAGAAGAAGGACAAAGTATGGATGTTTCAGTCCCTCTTAAAAGAGGGAATAAAAATATTCATAGGAAAAGATATGAAGACAAAATTTGCAGCAGAGACTGAAGGAATGGCCATTCAGAGCCTGTCCCACCTGGGGATCCAGCCAATATACATACAACCACCAAACCAGAAAATATTGCTGCCTGCTGGCAGGTGACTGATACAGCTATCTGCTGAGAAACTCTGCCAGAACATGACAAATACAGAGGCAAATGCTATCAGCAAACCATTGAACTGAGAACAGGGTCCCCATTGGTGGAGCTGAAGAAAGGATTGAAGGAGATGAAGGAGTTTACAAACCCATAAGAACAACAATACCAACCAACCAGAGTTCCCAGGGACTAACACACTACCCAAAGAGTATACTTGGACAGACTCATGGCTCCAGCTGCATATGTAGCAGAGGATGGCCTTGTTGACGACCACTAGGAGAAGTCCTTGATCCTGCCAAGACTGGACCCCCCCAGTGTAGGGGAATGTCAAGGCCAGGAGGTGGGAAAAGGGTGGTTGGGGAGGGGCAACAAGCTCATAGAAGAAGGGGGAGGGGGAATGGGATAGGGGCTTTATTGTCAGGAAACCAGGAATGGGATAACATTTGAAATGAAATAAAAAATACCTAATAGAAAATCCTTTACTATATAACCAAACATGTGAGATCTTCAGTGATAATTTTTACTATATCCTAAAATTTTTAAATATTTTTGAGAAAAGTTAAGGGCATGAAAATAAATGAAAACTATGCCATTTTCATGGATTGCATAAATTATTTTTTGGTAAAATATTAAACTATGTGGAGTGATTTACAGGTACTATACAACCCTAATCAACATTTCAAAGTTAGTCTTCACAGAAATGCTTTTATTAAAATAACCCTGATGCTCAACCCTAATGTAAGTGCTTGTGTCTAGTTTTATTGTATCTTGCCATGCCATTTTCTGCTGGTATCCCTGACAGAGCTTCATTTTCTGGAGGAAAAAAGAGGGAAATTAGATTGAGGGGGTAGAGGAGATGGATATAGGGTGTGCTGGAAACAGTACAAGGAGGGGGAACTGCAATCACAATGCACTGTATGAGAAAAGCGTAAATAAAAAAATAATATCATAACCCTGACATAGCTGATACTAAAAACTTATCCAAGAACCCAGGACATGTGAATTCATTAAAAAAAAAACATAAATTTGAAAGGGAGCAAGAAAAGGTATGTAGAAGAGATTGGAGGGAGAAAAAAGAAGGGAGAAATGATGCAATAATGTTATAATCTCAAAAATGAAAGAAAAAGGAACAAGCTATGGTTACTATAAAGAATAAAACAGGAACCGAAAAAGATCAAATAGAACTGCAAAAGCCTAACCACCCCTAAGTAAAGGGAACATTGGTATGAAGTTCTCCTAGTAGATTTAAAGGTACTTTACAACACAATGATCAATCAGCATGGCACCAGCTTTAAGGCCAACACATTTACTACTTCAATAGAATAGAAAATTTCAGAATTAATTCACGTTTTTATAGTTTTGGTGATTATCAGCAAAATGTCAAGAATACACTGTGGAGAAATGAACATCTCTGACAAATGGTGAGGAGAAAACTAGGTAATCACACATAAAAGAATGAAGTTAAACTCTCATCTTACCCTTTACATAAGAATCAACTCGTCATGGATAAAACACACGACAGAAAATTTTGAAAGTAATGGAAGGAACCTCATGGAGTAACTTGCATTGGGGTGGGACACAAAAGGCAAAGTCAGTGACAGCAGAAATAAGCAAGGTGGACAAGATGAAATAAAAAAGCTTGTGCTTAGCAAAAGAATGGTGAAAATGGAGATAAACCCAGATCTGGTTAAGGAGATATTTTTAATTAAACATCAGATAAGATACTAATATTCAAAACACATGAGGGACTCAACTCCTCACTAACCAGAAAACCCAATTTACAAGTGAGCAAAGAACCCAGTCAAGAAATTCATATGAATGAAACATACACATAAAGCACTGTTTACCATCTCTAATTATTAAAAAGTACAAACAAAACAGTTAGACCTTAATTCATACTTACTAGATTAAATATTATAAAGCAGCAGGAGCAAGAAATGTTTACAATCTATGGAAAAGATACCAGTTGTTCACAGTATTGTAAACTAGCATATAAGTTTTGGGGTGAAAGTATGACCATTCTTCAAAAGCACTAACCAAAGGATGTCAGATGATCCAGTATTGTCATTTCTGTGTATATACTCAAAGGACTGAAATGGGTGTGGCAGAGATATGCGCAACAGCTATGTTCATGGTAACAAAACTCACAGTCATCAAGAGACATGTCCATCAATACTGAATGGATTTTTAAAATACGGTACACATGTGAAATATGCACAATGTTACACTAGTTGGCTTTTTAAAGTAGGAAGTTCTGAGTAGAGGAATTTTAATCCAGCGGCATGGCTACTTTAGCAAGGATCATATCCAAAGACATAGGTCTGTGTGATCTGATGGAATACTGACAGACCACATAACATGACTCCCTCTGATGGAATGCAGACACATCCTCAGTACGGACACTTTTAACACCAAACAATGAAGGCAAAGCGATGAATCAGAGAAATATATAACAGAATGAGTCAGAGATAGGATATACCCAACTCTCATGGAAACAGCACCAGAGAGAGCTGATATTTAAGAGCAGCTCAGGGAGAGTCAGTTGGGAGTCACTCCAGTGAGCACAGTGCGGTGGAGTTGAGTTTGTTCATGAGTTCATGCAGTTCTGTGCAGGTCAGCAGAGGCAGTTGGAACCAGAGAATATGAAGGAGCCAGATTAGAACAAATGGCTGAAGCTAGCTTGACTCCAAGCAGAGCAATTCAGTAAGAAGCTGAAAGAAGCCAGATTGGATCAGTCAGTTTGGAGAGCATTTTAAACCAGAACAGCGGAGTTGAACCAGCCATCCAGTGTTGAGAAAGAACTAGAAAAGGTGAGTTTATTCAGCAGTAAGCCTCTGAGGTGGCAATTGCATCATGTGAGTAAAAGATACCTCTACAATTCTGTCATTTGGAAAAACATGCGTGGGTAGGAAATATTACATGTGTAAAATAATCATAAGACAAAGAAATCCCTACAGGTTATTTTAGAAATAGAACACAATTAGCTAGTCCCATATAAATGAGGGTAGAGACCTCATCTTCAGGAAAGACGTGAACATGAATGGGGAAAGAGATGATAATGGTCAAGGGACAGAAAATTAGCCAGAAAGAATTGATCCTAGGCATTACATACATTATTTGCAGTGTTATTAAAAGTGAAATAAATACCCATGGGTTTATATTGGAATAAATAATTGATACATAAAATAATAAATTCAAGAACAAGGAAGAAGAATGTGATACACATATGAATTCACAGAGACTATGACAGTACACACTAGACCTGCACAGGTTCAAACTGGACAAAAATCTGAGTACTGAGAATGAGTATGGACATTAAGTCATATCCCTAACCAAAAAGCTACTAACAATTGGTGCCTTCTGGGAGCAGGGAAAAAATCAGTTTTTTCGAAAGGAGTATAACTGGGATTATCAACCACACCTCAGGACAGGTTCCATGCCCAGAAGTATTTAGCCAATACAAAATTGATTTTATGTAAGCTTTCCCCCATCTTGGATGCTTTATTTTATTTTGGTTATTTTTTTGTCTTATGATTCTTAAATTTATTTTGTTATAGTTTCCGTTGTTCTTTAAGAAAAAGAAAAAACATGAAGTTGGGTGGAGAAGGAGTTGAGATAGGATCTGGGAGGGGTTGGAAGAGGAGAAGGGATGTTGTTAAAATATATTACCTAAATCTTGTATGTATTACATAAAATAAAAATAAAAAATTAAAACTAGTGATAAAATATGTAGAATATATAATGATAAAGGTAGAAAAATAGAAAATGGAATTTATGTAACAATTTATAACAAAATTATATAATTTCAAAATATAAATACATCAAATAGATAATCTATAACTTGTGCTTATTAAGGAAAATGATAGCTTTGAGGAAAATTGTGTAAAGAGAGAATAGGAGTTATCTATAACATTGATTAATCTAAATGTTTCAAATAATTAAAAAGTTACATGAATTAGGATTATAGATTAATTAAGGATGATAAACTACTATGAATAAATACCAAAAGTCCTAAGATCTACCTTTCAAAATTTTATATCAAAGTATACCAATTTCAACTATTCAATGTATAAGTATTGGATTTTATATATCTTAGAACCATGTTTTTCTCAAATATGCAGTTGTTTTATTGAAGAATATTTCTTATGAAGCTGTCTTGAATGTGAGGTATAATCACTCTGAATATACCAGTGCACTCAGGGGACGCCGCTATGAAACTCCTTTTCAATATCATCCTACAATACAATGGTACTCACTAGGTGGGAGGATGCTGCTGTCCCTGAGTCAGGAGTCTACTCTACTGATGGCCAGACAGGAGTAGCATAGGAATATGACCACTCAGCTTTACTTCCCAAATTAAAAAAAAAAAAAGAAAGAAAAGGATTACAGGACAGGTATTAAAGCGTGCATATTTAAAGTAAAAAGGAGATTCACAGCAATTACACTGAAAAAAGAAGGCATCAATAAAGAAGCATGTTAAGATGCACAAGCATCTTCTATTGGGAGCCTCATGAAGCTGTGACTCACTTGAGCTTAAAAAACATCCTCTTCATCTATAATGGTTCTCACACTGTCTTATCATGTCACTAACATGATTATTACTCACAGTCCCTGCACCCAAACACCCAAACTTACACCAAAATGTCCTATTTATGTTCTTCACTTTAGTTCTTTCTCATTGGAACGTTCTCTGTTCATTAGTGGACCACCTGTTTTTCAGATCTGAGTCAGGTCTTACCTCCTCTCCGATCTCTGTGTGGTTTACTTTAAATTAATTACAATTCTTCCTATCTTGAATTGTCTATCAAACACACAAACACACACACACACACACACACACACACACATACACACACACGCACGCACGCCCACACAGACACACAGACACACAGACACACAGAGACACACACAGGCACACACATGACTCTGTATATATGGTTTTTCCATTTACAAATATATGTGTGCATGTATGTAGGATATGCATATGCAGATATGTTTGTGTACATATGGAGGGCCCCAACTTGACTTTTATTTCTTCCCCAATCACTCTTTGTTATTTATTGAAGTAAGGTTTCTAGCAAAATCCAGAGCTGATAATTCCAGCACATAAAACTAGTCAACTTGCCCAAGGAATCCTGTCTCCATTACCTGAATGCTGAAATTATAGGCAATCACCATCCCTGCCAGCATTTATGTGGGCGCTAAGGATCCAAACTCTTCTCCTCATGCTTGCATTCTAACAGTCTATGCACTGAGTCAGCTGTTTCCTGCTCCTTCCTGCTATAACTTCTCTTCTTGTTACCTGTGTCTACCTTACCCCTAATGCGATAAGCTCGTTCATCACGAGGGTCTCTTACCTGTTCATCCTTATTCCACATGAATCATTATTAACGTCATTAGGTAAGGTATTCCTTCTATATATTTGTAAAATTAGTCCATGAAATATCCAAGGTACATTTAAGCTTGCAAAAATTCAGAAGAATAAAAAATTTCTGTATATTTCATCGCTTCAATATATTATCCATTTTTATTGGATAGTTTATGTATTTACATTTCAAATGTTATCCCCTCTCCCATTTCCCCCTCACCCTGCTTCTATGAGGTTGCTCCCTATCCCACCCACCCGCACCTCAACATCCTGGCATTCTCCTACACTAGGAAAATAAGCCTTCACAGGACCAAGAGCTTCTCCTCCTATTGATGCCTGACAATGCCATCCTCTGCTAGATATGTTGCTGGAGCCCTGGGTCCCTCCATGTGTATGTTTGGGTTGGTGGTTTAGTCCCTGGAAGTTCTGGGGGGGGGAGGAATCTGACTGTTTGCTATCGTTATTCTTCCTATGAGGTTGCAAACTCCTTCAACTTTTTCAGTCCTTTCTCTAACTCCTCCATTGGGGCCCATGTGTTCAGTCTGGTGGTTTGCTGCAAGCATCTTTTTTTTTCTTTTTTTTCGGAGCTGGGGACTGAACCCAGGACCTTGCGCTTGCTAGGCAAGCACTCTACCACTGAGCTAAATCCCCAACCCTGCTGCAAGCATCTTAATCTGTATCAGTAAGGCTCTTTCTTAGTCACAAATTTGGGCACATGAAAATCCTGTTATCACTTAAAAAACCATAGTTCTATCTCCAGAAAATAATGTTAAAAGCTATTAAGTCTCTTGCTAAGGGATTGCTAACAATTTTTGAACAGAAGGTCCCAGTGGGGAAACTTTGCTGACTTAACTATCGCAGGAGTTATTTATTGTTCCCTTGTCCTTTGAGAGAAGAAGGAGTGTCTAGTGTAGTTGCCCTAATGCAGGATTCTAGGCCCAGAAGATTCGCTACATCCTCCATCCAAGTCAAGGAAAGTGCTGCATTCCCTGGGTACAGAGGAGAAGACAAGACTTGTTGGACTGGAAGGAGCTTCAAAGAGCAATCCTAGTGCCATCAGTCCTTGTGATGAAAGAGTAGTTGGAGGGAGAGGACAACCTGAGAGTCCTCCCTCCCTCACAGTTCCAGTAGATGCTGCCACACATTCCATTGGAGAGTGATGTCAGCCAAAGACCAGGGATGCTACTTCTCAAAAGCAAAATTATTCCAGAAATCCCACAGCCTGCCATCTGCTCTATCAGACTAACTCCTCCCTCTTCCCACTCTGAGACTTCAACTGCCTTAAGCCTGCAGTCTCCACTCACTGCATATTACATCACTCTTTTCATTCTGCTCCTTGAATTTCTTGTGTCTTGAGTCTGATATTACTAGAGAATTGGTTTTATTGACTTACTGCTGATCAAAGGGAGACTGGCATGGTGATGATTGGAGAGCGTCAGTTAGTGAAGGACTTTAAGGAAGGCAACACCTGGATGAGGACAAGATGCAACAGTGATGCTCTTTACTCAAGGAGATGACCGAGCTCACATTTTCTGTATGGCACAACAAAGGCCCTCAAGGAGGAGTGTTCCACACACACATTGGCAGGCTAGAGACCCAGAAATGGTTCCAACAAACACAAGATGTAGAGTGCAGGGCAGAGACTCCCATGGAGAAAGTCCCCAGTAGTCTGCTCTTCTGCCTTTGTTCCTGGTAATAATAATAAGGAAAACTTCCTCAACTGAAGTAGTATAAAGTATAGGTGCAATAAAGTATAGAAAAAATACACTAAATGCTTGCCAATTTTGTATGACAGAAAGTCAGCCTGCAAGGTGGCTCAGTGAGGTAAGGGCACTTAGTACCCAGCCTGAAGAGCTGAGTTTGATATTTGAAACTTGCATGGTGGTAGAAGGGAACTGATTCTTGCAAGATATCCTCTTCCATCTATATGAGTGCTATAGCATGGGCCTTAACTTGTACACACACACACACACACACACACACACACACACACACACACACACACAGAGTCAGTCAAGATGTCAATCAAAGCAGTCATTTCTCAAGAGCTTCCACATTTTTAAGCAGGGAAGAGAGACTTGTGATATCCAGTAAGGATAGGCTGGATGACCAGAGAAGATTCCATGGACCTATCTGTCTCTTACTCTACAGACCTGGAATTACTAAAGTTCATTACCACCCCTGGCACCTATTATAGATGCTGGGGTCAAAATCGGGTCCTTGTGCTTTTGTGGCAAGAACTTTACTGACTATGCTGTCTCTTTGACCCTCAATCAATTCATTCTTAACAGACATTGAAACATTATTTTGCTTAGTTTTGTAAGAGGAGCATACAACTTGTCAATTCATGTGTAAGTATCCCTGAACCTTGTTCTATATTTTAAAATCCAGATATTCAAATAGCAGAGCCTTGAACAAAGATGCTCTTTCTTCTTCCCCCTCACCCAGCTCTGCCTCTCTTCCCTCTCTCTCTCCCTCTCCCTCTCCCTCTCCTTCTTGCCCCTCCCTCCTCCTCCTCCTCCTCCTCCTCCTCCTCTCTCTCTCTCTTTCTCTCTCTCGTGTGAGTGTGTGTGTGTGTGTGTGTGTGTGTGTGTGTGTGTGTGTGTGTGTGTGTGTACTAACCTGAAGAGTTTGTTGTACTACATATGTGAGATTGGGTATTATTTATTAGGCCGAGTAAATACCCCTAGGAGCCCTGTCAGATTATACCTTACAATGCTGCATTCTTAAAACAGGTGCTGTTGGCCTTCGTGCAGAACAACTAATACATAGGTTACACCTGCTGTTTTAAATACTAAAACACTAGGGAGGCTTGGGTTATACTTTAGAATCATTGCTAAGTTTTAACACATTTTCTATTAAGCATTATTATTTTAAGCTTCACGTCTGTCTCTCAAATCTGTTATAGAGCGTTTACTCTCTCATGAATTACCTTTTAATAAAATAGTTGGGTGTGACAGCAGCTAACAACAGTGAGACAGATGCATGGAGGCTTTCAGGAGACTCTGATGCACACTCTCCTCTACACTGTTATTAAAGAAACCTATTAAGCACTCATGGAGAAGCCATGCAAGGGACAGAGAACTTAGCTTGAGAATCTGAAGCCCTAGTGGAAAGGGATTGTTACCCATTTGCCCACCTACTCAGATCCTAGACCTGAGGGAGTCAACTGCCATTGATTTTGATTATTCCCACAACAGGTATTTGTGCTTTGGGGAGCTTTGTGAGTCAGAAGCCTACTGGTTGTGGGTAGGAGTTTTAATACAAAACATATGAAGCCAACAATGATCAACATATAAGTATAGAGAGATAAATGATAGATGATAGATGATGGGTAGATAGATAGAGGTGATATAGATAGAGATAGTTGATGATATAAATAAATATACAGATATAGAACTGTAACTATAGATGTATCCAAATGGCCTTACACTGCATTCAAGTTCCAGGAAGACTTGGAAAGCCCATCAACTTCATCTCCCTCCATTCCTTATTTCTCCTGCTGCATATGATTTTTTTTTCTCCCTGGGAGAGAAAGGTAACTGCAAATACCTTATATAGTGTCCCCACAGTCCACAGCAGGAACCCATAAGGACCTCTGACTGGCCTGACCTTGGAGATATGCTTTCTGTCTCAACAAATAGAGGACCACACATGGCATGGTTAGCCCTTCTTCCTAGAGGATTCGACAGGAAAGCAATAGAGTAGGCAGAATGACTTAAGTCTTGGACATAAAAAAATGATAATGTGATTTAGAGACATGCCCAAAGCCACTCCAAGAGTCTGATGTGGAATGGGTACTTTGGGTCAAGTAGCTTGACCTGGCAGAAGGCTGGAAACAGGCAAGTCAAGCATACAGCCAACTAGCCTTATGAGAAAGATCTGGAGAGCCAGGTCCAGGCTAGCTACCTCAAGTGAAAGCAGTCTGTGCTAAGCAACATATCTTCATGCCTGGCAACTGGCCAGATTCCAAAAGTAGAGGGTGATCTTCAACGTGGTGATAGACACTTTCCCTGGACTGTGTCCCATACATTTCTTCATTTGGTTTGTTTTAATCTGAACCGTTTCCCTAGACCAAAATTTAACTGTGGATATAGTAGCTGTCAATAGATAAGAGCTTTCTAGAGCTGGGGTTACCCTCCAACTTTCAACTGATAACAGAAGTGAATGTATGGAAGGCAACCAGGTTGCCTCAGACTGTACAGAAGTCAAACTATACAAAGACTATTCAAGCCAGCGAACATCCGACCTAGCATACAGACCCACTAACCTACTAACCAAGTTTATAACCACCTCACCGTTAATGCTTACCCTCAGAAATGCTATTGGTTCACACTGCTAATGGAGAGCTACCTATGCTTGCATTGACTGGGCAGCTTAGAAAAATGGAAGAAAGCAGCTCCCAAAATGTTTAAGTGAAGAAATACTAAAAATTTGCAACAGCTTTCTACCATAAAATACCTGCATTATCTGTGCAGTAAAAATGTACGTAAGTTCTCATTTCATGGAATATTCCTTCATAAAAGTATAAGTTATGCAATTTTCTCAGTATTGATATAGCTATGCATTGTATTTATTCAGCCCCAAGATGTACATTTTTTACTTTTCAACATTATAATAGTAATCTCCTTTCTGATTTTAAAAGCATTAATTTTTCTGAAAAGCTATTATCAACTCAGTGGCTTCCGTTATAGTCAATGGCATCTTACAAGAAAATATTTATATTGAGTTAGTGAAACCTCATAAATTGTTACGGATAAGAACCAGACATCCTGTTTGCAGAACCTGTATAATTTTGTATCTGTTGAAAGAATGGTATACTAAAAACACTAACATTTGAGGTTTTTCTCATTAGAGAAAACAATGAAAATAAATATTATTTCCCAAATCTTGCATGCCAGTTTTGAAAAGCCAAATTTTAGTACTTCCAAAGAGGACTTCCCATTGTACTTTACCTCTGTGGGTCATTGTTTTCTTGGATGTTTATGTCTCACTTGTCAAGAATGATTCAAAATAAAAGAAATGCCCAAACTGTGTTTTACGTTTTAAGCTTTAAGTTCAAGCACAAAGACTTGCTGTGTTGTTGTTCTGCCTGTGGTTGCGATTATTGTTGCTGTGGTTATTGTTGTTGTTGTTGTTGTTGTTGTTTGGAATCTGTAGGATGATGTCATTATGCAGCAAGGCGGGTCCAGGATAAAGCAAAGCCTATCATTGGATAAGAAGGAAGGGTAGGCGGGAAAAAGTCTAGGAAGGAGAGATGATCCAGATCCAGACAGACAAAGTTAATTTAATCTTGTCTAGGTGGACGGTTTATATCTTTATTAATTGGCAGTGAATTTATTGTGTGGATGTATTGTGGGTTGAGAATTTAACATATAAATCTGATTGATAAATTACAAGTTTCTAGAACTTTGCTTTTACTGGGCTACAGAGGACGTGACCAAAGTTCCCAGCAGGCAGAGAAACAACCTGTCTCAGTTTTGGAAACGGTGCTAGGCTATAGAATGTCTGAGGCTGCCTGCGGGTTTGCCGTGCTAGAATGGGCCTCGGAACTCCATGTGTGTGTCAGGTGTGGTAACAACCTGCCAAGGGGCCAGTGTGTGAAAGCCTGAGCTCCAGTGTGGGAAACAGCTGGAGCGCATGGATCCCACGAATCTGGTTCCGCTGCTTTTGCATTTTTACTACAATAAGTTTCTACTAATTTTTTACAGAAAAAGCACAAGCAGAACAATAGAAAAATACCTGTTTTTAAGGAAGCTTCTGGTTCGTTTTCTCTACTTAATGTCATCAATTAAAGTTTACATAACACCAGAGTAGCTCTTGCTAATTTTCACAAGCATAAAAACAATTGACTAAGACTTTTTCGAAATCTCCTAATGACACTTCATAATTTGGCCTCTTCCCTTCCATCACCCCTGCGTTGGTCAATGGCCTCATTGTTTTTCTTATGGACAGTCAAAGTTCCTCCCTGCTTTCCCTGACCAAAACTTTATTTATGGCAAATTTATCTCAAAATCTACATGTATCTTTGTCTCATAAAGGAATACCAGAGCTCACCTGTCTATCAATGAGGACCGGCAATATGTTAGCATATTAAATATACCTAAATGTCCTCAGAGTGCATTGATATTATCCTCAATTTCCATAGAGGAAGCTAAAGATCATCTGATTTTTATTACTGTTAAGTGAAAAACTCCAACATCAGAAAAAAGAATCTTCTCTTAATTCCAAACTGGGGACTGTTTTTCTGGGCTGTACAGCTTCTTTGCTATGGCAAACGGGGTGGGGGGGTGTTGGTTGGAGTAGGAGATGTGTAAAACAGAACAGGGAGGAATAGACATTTCCTGTAGTAGCAGAGAGAGGACTTTGAAAAGAGTAATTTGAGAAATGGTGCATGTACACTTAACACAATTACCTAGGAGCATAATTTAGTGAGTCACACAGAATAGGTGGCAGGAAGTACACACTGGTGGCGAATTTCATTGCACCAGCCACATCATAGGAAATTGCCTCCCAAGGAGATTGATGGGAAGACGAGAGCAGAACAGCAGTGAGTATATCTAACTCTACTAATAGGATGCTCTTTAAGTCAGGTTCGAGCAGGGTTGGGAATGCCTTTAATATATGATGGGGAAGAAAGCTATGCCCGTGGATCATTTAAATGTTAAATGTATGATAGGCTGTTTCTCCTTTTCTGAGAAAGCCAACGGGTAGGCTGTCAGACTGCTTTAAGAGTATGACAGCTGGCAGTTGGACATGAAACTGGCAGGCAGAAGTGTGGTCTGAGAGAATATAGCTCGCAGATAAGAGCAGCCTTTTCAGAGATTAAGAGAATTGTATACTATTGAAGACAAGTAAAGCTATCTAAAAAGATGAGTCTGAGAAGCATACAATTTTGATGTTATTTCTGACAGATGTGTCAGACAATTGGGATATCGCAAATAAGAATAAATGGGTAAATGTATGGTTCGAGGAGATTCTGATTCTCCTTTTAACCCATGGTGCATTGCCAGATTATTTATTGGAGTTGTTAATCATTATATAAAATGTAATAAACAAAATTATTAGAAATAAATGCTAGTCCCGATCTCTCAAGGGATAATAAGGTAGCCGGTCAACAAAACTGGAGGAATACGCAGGTCAGCACAGCCCTCAGTTTCGGGCAAGGCCCTAGAGTTGGAATCAACTTATCAGAAGGAAATTAAAAGAGTTACCTGGTATTGATCCCAACACCCTTCAATTCTTAAAGAAATAATTTTTCCATAATCTGTTATAAGCATCTACAAGAAGAAAACTAAAGAAAGAAGTGCCAGATAATTCCATTTATCCTTAATATTAGGTTTAGAGATTCTTTATATTATTTTCATCCTACTAGGTTTGTACTTCTAATTAATTTTTATCTCACATTACTTAGTTTCAAATAGAAGAGATAAAGATTAAAAAGAGAGAGAGAGAGAGAGAGAGAGAGAGAGAGAGAGAGTTTTCTGTGTTTGCGTTTCTATGACTTATCAGTACTCGGCTGAATGCCTTCTGTGAAATACACGTTCATTTCCGTGCTTTAATATCCTTACATTCTCGTCGCTGGGGCTGAGACACTGCAATTTCCTTATTATCATCAACGGCTTTGTCCATTGGATTAGTCGGGGAGGGGGGCATTGTGCAGCAGCAGACATCTGCAACCAGCAGCCCTCCCCTTGCAGATGTGAGGGGCAGGCACTCTCTGGCTTGGAAGCACTGTCCAATTTTTCCCTCTTATTTACCAAGAGATCTCACAGGTCATGTCTTTACATGAACTGGTACTTCTTGGTATTTACATTAAAAGATAGTCGCATTCTCCCCTTGCCCCTCCTCCTTCCAACCCCTCCCCATTGTACACACCTACTGCTCTCTCTAAAATGAATGGCTTTGCTTTCTTTGCACTTGTTTGTTTGTGTTTCACTTAAATCTCTAAATTGGAGTGTCTCACTAATAGCAGGACTACTAATTGAGAACATTTATGAGCCATAATAATATCTTTGATTGATTTTTATATAGAGTACACTTTGAGCCTGTTCAAAAATTCTAAGCATTCTGTAATTCATTTCTACAACAGGAAGATGGAGAATTCAAGAGACTGAGATCCTGAGAAGCTTAACTTCTAAACTGAGTACATTAGTCACTGTGAAACTTAATGCAATTTATGTAGCTAGTCCTCGGTGACATAGAAAAATGGAGATCTTCAGTAACGATGTCACCTTGAATGGATTGTAGGTAAGTCAGGGTTACCAAGGTTCTAACTCTGCAAAAACATAGGGACAACTGAGGGGTACAAAGAGGGTTCTATAACCAATTACTCTCTAAGTAGAAGTGGGGGGATGAGGCCATGTCTCACTTTAGTTAACAATTAATCCTAAGTGGTAATTGTTCATCTTCAACATTTAATAGCTGTTCTCTAATAAAAAAATGCAAAAGGATCAAACAGTAAAATAGAGCAAAGAGAACCTGTAAAGACCAAATCCAGAGGTTAGGCAAGGCCCACAGTAGGGGAATGGAGCTACCCACTCATCTCCAAATTTTTAACCCAGAATTGTTTCTTTCTAAAAGAAATATGGAGTCACAGTGTAGAGCAGAGACTGAAGGAAAGGCCATTCAGAGACTGCCCCACCTGGGGATCCATCCCATATACAGACACCAAACCCAGACACTATTGTGAATAGTACTTGATGACAGGAGCCTGATACAGCTGTCTTCTAAGAGGCTCTGCTAAATACAGAGGCAGATACTCTAAGCCAACATTGGACTGAGCACAATGAATGATTTAAAGGACTGAAGGAGCTGAAGGAGTTTGCAACCCCATAGAAAAAATGTTATCAACCAACCAGATCCCTCAAAGCTCCCAGAAACTAAACCACCAACCACAGAGTACACATGGAGGGACCCATGCCTCCAGCTGCATAGGTAGCAGAGGATGGCTTTATCTGGCATCAATGGGAGAGGCCCTTGGTCCTGTGAAGGCTTGATGCCCCAGTGTAGTAGAATGCCAAGATAGTGAGTGGGAGTGAGGGGGTAGGTGGTGGAACACCCTCAAAAAGCAGGGGGAGGGGTGGTGGGATAGAGGGGTTCTGGAGGGGAAATAGGGAAAGGGGATAGCATTTGAAATGTAAATAAATAAAATATCCAATTACAAAAAGAGAGAAAAAAAAGAAGTAGGATTGCTTCCAATATCAGTCCAGTACCAGATTAAGGAGCCTTTGTATAAGAATCAGAGAACTGTTGCTAGCTTGATATTTTGAGGTCTTATTATTATTTGTTGTGATTTATGAATATCTACTACAACTTGCAAATATCTACTTAGGTGAGGGCACTATTTTATCACTCTCTGATATATACGGAAAATGAAATGTCAGTTCACATACCCAGGAAAAGCTCTCACGGCAGTTGAACAGAGACTTGGGGCCACAAATAACTTTATTTAAATAAGCAACAAGCATCATAGAATGCCCAGTGTTCTAGTAGATGTGCTGGAAACAGAGGAAACAAATCCTCTTGAGTTGGTTGTATTGCAGGCTAATTCCGGTCGTCATTATTATTCCCATTTATTTGCTAATCACTTCTGGTAGGTTATCCTCTTTATGCAGAAAGCTATCACCACACACTGATTTCTAATAGGGGCAGAAAATATATTGACAAGATGTCCTCCAGTGATTAGAAAGCATTGCATTTGAATTCAGATATGATTTCAATAGCATTGTGCTACCCCTGCTTGATAATTTCAACGTAAGAAATTTTAGTGGGCAAATATTCAAGAGACAAATACAGTGTTGTTAAGTAAGGACAACGTTTATGTCATACAGGTCTTTGATGGTACAGGTTGAGACAAAGCAAACCTTAGGGTGATCAATCCACATTTCACCAGTGCTGACCGGAAGCTAAAACAATTGATTTTAAGCTAAGATTTTCGATAAAATTATAAAACTAATCTTCCATGTAAATGAATCAATTCACCACATTATAAGGTGATCAGTCCTCATTTAAGGGCAATTGGACCACGTGGAGCATGGCGAGCTGCTTCAAAGGCTGAGCACAAAATGACAACGTGGCTGTTATTTTCAGCCGCCCTGTATTTTTATTTTGCTTTCTCTTGTGTTCAAGACGATTGATATGGAAATTCTTCCAGGAAAGAATTTCAGTATAGAAATCGTGCCAAAGTGTATTTTCAATAGTTTATAAAATTAATACTTCCAAGCACTCCCAGGATGTTAGTTGATCTTTTATAACATTAAGATATAAATTTTATAATTCATGTATTCCGAGCCTTTAAACTTTTGCAGAACAATAGGCATTAGCTGGAAGCAACAGCTGTATTTTTAATGTTCTCAGTTAAGCAGCAATAAGTAAAAGAAGAGCCTGGGATCTCAGGCATACTTTTACTAAACTTTTACCTTGCAAAAGAATGATTAGAGATCCTTCAGGTCTTCTATACGCTTTGTGCAATCAAGTAGGAAGCAACAAGAAATTCCTCATTCCACCCGTTGAGGAATTTACTCCTACCATACACTGAAGTCCTTAAAGACAAGCTACTTCATCTGGAGAAAACACTAACAGATATATGTTGAAGGAAGTTTACCAATGAACATTAGAGGTTGCATGGGGGCTGTGCACAGAGCTTACAGGAGGGAAGAATTACTATTTTTCCAATAGCTTAGCATCCCGTCAACACTGTGTGGTTAAAACTGAGAGTTCCTAGGCAAACATTCCCTCAGCCTCCAAAGCCGGAACTCCCTCTTACTCACTGTCATTTATTACTGACTCCATGCCAATCAGGATTTCATAGTTTTTTTTTCCCACAGGCTTGAACATCTTGTATTATCTATGATAAAAAAATCTAACCAATTTCGAGAAATAAACAGTTTATAATGATTGAAAAAGAACTAACTTCATCCCACGAGAGTGGAAATATTTTGAGGTCTTAATAAAACCCTAAAGGAATGAACTGTTCACTGAGAGCAATTAGAGGTAGAAATAGCTATAAGCCTGGAAAAAGAAAATTACATAGAAAAATAAAACATTACAACATTGCTAATAGTCACAAGAAACTCAAATGGAAATTGTTTTTTTTTCCAGAACCGAATTAATACTTTTACTGGATTATCAAAAGCCATTCTGCCACAAGTATGTTGGACACACAAATAACTCTGAAACAAAAGAGAGCAGCCTGAATTATAGAATTCTAAAAGAACTGTACATACAATTTTTAATCCTAAAACCAGTGATATAAAGCTCAAATATTTTTTATAGTTTCTCAAGTCTCCTATACTTTTTGAAAAAATTTCTTTATTGGATATTTTTTATGTACATTTCAAATGTTATCTCATTTCCTGGTTTCTCATCCATAAGACCCTATCCCACTTCCCCAACTCCCGACTTCGTCTATAAGGTTGTTCCTCTTCTAACCACCCCGCCCTTCCCACTTACCCATCCTGACATTCCCCTACACTGGGGGACCAACCAACCAAAGCTTCTCCTCCCTTTGGTACTCAACGGATATATGGCTCCAGATATATATATATATATATATATATATATATATATATATATATATATATATATATATATATATATATATATCAGAGGATGGCCTTGTTGAGTACCAAAGGGAGGAGAAGCCCTTGGTTGGTTGGTATGGCTGTTCTTATGGGGTTGCAAACCCATTCAGCTCCTTCAATCCTTTCTCTAACTCCTCCACTGGGGATCCCATTCTCAGTTCAGTGGTTTGCTGCTATCATTCATCTCTGTATTTTTCATGTTCTGGCAGAGCCTCTCAGGAGACAGCTATATCAGGCTCCTGTCAGCATGCACTTCTTAGCATCAGCAATACTGTCTGGATTTGGTGGCTGTATGTATGGATCCCCACCCAGGGGGGGAGATGGTCAGAATGGCCATTTGCTCAGTCTCTGTTCCAAATATTGTCTCCATATCTCCTCCCCCTTTTAAGAAGGACTGAAGCATCCACACATTGTGTGTTCTCTTGAGTTTGATGTGATCTGTAGACTGTATCTTGGGTAATCCAAGCTTTGGACTAATATACACTTATCAGTAAGTGAATAACATGTGTGTTCTTTTTTGACAGGGTTACCGCACTGAGGATGATATATTCTAGTTCCATTCATTTGCCTATGAATTTCATGAAGTCATTGTTTTTGATAGCTTAGTTGTACTCCATTGTGTAGATATACCACATTTTCTGTATACATTCCTCTCTTGAAGACATCTGGGTTCTTTCCAGCTTCTGCTATTATAAATAAGGCTGCTATGAACATAGTGGAGCAGGGGTCCTTGTTATACATTGGAGCATCTTTTGGGTATATGCCGAGGAGTGGTATAGCTGGATCTTCAGGTAGTACTATATCTATTTTCTGAGGAACCTTCAGACTGATTTCCAGAGTTGTTGTACCAGTTTGCAATCCTATCAACAATGGAGGAATGTTCCTCTTTCTCCACATACTTGCTAGCATCTCTTGTCACCTGAGTTTTTTATCTTAGCCATTCAGAATGGTATAAGGTAGAATGTGAGGAATGTTTTTATTTGCATTTCCCTGATGACTAAGGATGTTGAACATTTCTTTAGGTACTTCTCAGCCATTCAATATTCCTCAGCTGAGAATTCTTTGTTTAGCTTTGTACCCCATTTTTAATAGGGTTATCTGACTCTCTGGTGTCTAACTTCTTGAGTTCTTTGTATAAACTGGATATTAGCCCTCTATCAGATGTAGGATTGATAAAGATCTTTTTCCCAATCTTTTGGTTGCTGTTTTGTTCTAATGACAGTGTCCTTTGTCTTATACAACCTTTGCAATATTATGAAGTCCCATTTGTTAATTCTTGATTTTAAAGCATAAGCCATTGCTGTTCTGTTCAGTAAATTTCCCCCAGGGCCCATGTTTTCGAGGCACTTCCCCACTTTTGCTTCTATTAGTTTGAGTGTTTATGGTTTTATATGGAGGTTCATGATCCACTTGGACTTGAGCTTTGTACAGGGCAATAAGAATGGATTGATTTGCATTCTTCTACATGCTGACCTCCAATTGAAACAGCACCATTTGTTGAAAATGCTATCTTATTTCCACTGGATGGTTTTAGCTCCTTTTCCAAAGATCAAGTGACAGTAGATGTGTGGGTTCATTTCTGGGTCTTCAATTCCACTCTAGTGATCTACCTGCCTGTCCCTGTACCAATGCCATACAGTTTTTATCACTATTGCTCTGTAATGCAGCTTGAGGTCAGGGATGGTGATTCCCCCAAGAATTCTTTTATTGTTCAGGATAGTTTTCTCTATCCTGGTTTTTTTGTTATACCAAATGCCTTTGCAAATTGACCTTTCGAACTCTATGAAGAAGTGAGTCAGAATTTTGATGGGGATGCATTAAATGGCAAGGTGGCCATTTTTACAATATTTATCTTGCCAGTCCATGAGCATAGGACATCTTTCCATCTTCTGAGATCTTCTTCAATTTCTATCTAAAGAGACATGAAGTTCTTGTCATACAGATCTTTCAATTGCATGATTAGAGTCACAGCAAGGTATTTTATGTTATTTGTGACTATTGTGAGAGGTGCCATTTCTTTAATTTTTTTCTCAGCCTGTTTAACCTTTGAGTAGAGGAAGACTACTGATTTGTTTGAGTTAATTTTACCTGTAGCCACTTGGCTGAAGTTGTTTATTAGGCTTAGTAATTCTCTGGTGGAACTTTTGGAGTCACTTAAGTATACTCTCATATCATTTGCAAATAGTGATATTTATACTTCTTCCTTGCTAATTTGTATCCCTTTGACCTCCTTTTGTTGTCTGATGCTCTGACTAGGACTTTGAGTATTATATTGAATAAGTAGGGAGAGAGTGGGCAGCCTTGTCTAGTCCCTGATTTTAGTGGGATTGCTTCAAGTTTCTCTCCATTTAGTATGATATTGGCTACTGGTTCACTGTATATTGCTTTTACTATGTTTAGGTATGGAACTTGAATCCCTGATCTTTCCAAGACCTTTAACATGAAAGGGTGTTGAATTTTTTCAAATGCTTTCTCAACATCTAATGAGTTGATCATGTGGGTTTTTTTTTTTTTTTAGTTTGTTCACATAGTGGATTATGTTGATGGATTGCCATATATTGAACCATCCCTGCATCACTGGAATGAAGCTAACGTGTTCATGATGGGTGATCGTTATGATGTGTTCTTGGATTCGGTTTGTGAGAATTTTATTGAATATTTTTGCATTGATATTCATAAAGGAAATTACTGTGAAGTTCTCTTTCTGTGTTGGGTCTTTGTTCGGTTTAGGTTTAAGCATAATTGTGGTAGTGTTCCTTCTGTTTCTAGTTTATGGAATATTTTGGGTAGTATTTATATTAGGTCTTCTATGAGGGACTGATAAAATTCTCCACTAAACGCATTTGGTCCTGGAATTTTTTTTTTGGTTGGGAAAATTTAAATGACTGCTTTTCTTTCTTTAGAAATTATGGGATTGTATTGATGGTTTGCCTGATCCTGATTTAGCTTTGGTACCTGGTATCTATCTAGAAAATTGTCCATTTCATCCAGATTTTCCAGTTTTCTTGAATATAGGGCTTTTGTAGTAAGTAGGATCTGATGATTTTCTGAATTTCCACAGTTTCTGTTGTTATGTCTCAATTTTCATTTCTGATTTTGTCAATTTGAATACTCTCTCTGTGCCCTCTGGTTAGTCTGGCTAAAGGTTTATCTATCTTGTTTATTTTTTACAAAGAACCAGCTCCTGGTTTTGTTGATTCTTTGTGTAGTTCTTTTTGTTTCTACTTGGTTGATTTCAGCCCTGAGTTTGATTATTTCCTGCCTTCTATTCCTCTTGGGTGTATTTGCTTCTTTTTGTTCTAGAACTTTTAGGTGTGCTGTCAAGCTGCTAGTGTATGCTCTCTCCAGTTTCATTTTGGAGGCACTTATGGCTATGAGTTTTCCTCTTAGCACTGATTTCATTGTGTCCCATAAGTTTGGATATGTTGTGCCTTCAGTTTCATTAAATTCTAAAAAGTCTTTAATTTCTTTCTTTATTTCTTCCTTGACCAAGTTATCATTGAGTAGAGCTTTGTTCAACTTTCCTCTATATGTTAACTTTCTGTCCTTTTTGTTGTTATTGAAGACCAGTCTCAGTTTGTGGTGATGCTATAGGATGCATGGGATTATTTTTATCTTCCTCTATCTATTGAGGCCTGTTTTATGACTAGTTATATCGTCAATTCTGGAAAAAGTCCCATGAGGTGCTGAGAAAAAGATATATTCTTTTATTTTAGGATGAAATATTCTATAAATATCTGTTAAGTCCATTTGTTTCATAACTTCTCTTAGTTTCTCAGTGTCTCTGTTTAGTTTCTGTTTCTGTGATCCGTTCATTGCTGAGAGTGGGGCATTGAAATTTCTCACTATTATTGTGTGAGGTGCAATGTGTGCTTTGAGCTTTAGTAAGGTTTCTTTTATGAATGTAGGTGTCCTTGCATTTGGAGCATAGATATTTAGGATTGAGAGTTCATCTGGGTGGATTTTTCCTTTAATGAAGATGAAGTGTCCTTCCTTACCTTTTTTGATAGCTTTTGGTTGAAAGACGATTTTATTAGATATTAGAATGGCTACTTCAGCTTCTTTCTTGGGACCATTTGCTGGGAAAGTTGTTTTCCAGTCTTTTACTCTGAGGTAGTATCTTTCTTTGTTACTGAGGTGTATTTCCTGTATGTAACAAAAGGCTAGGTCCTCTTTACATATCCACTCTGTTAGTCTATATCTTTGTATTGGGGGATTGAGTCCATTGATGTTAAGAGATATTAAGGAATAGTGATTTTTGTTTCCTGTTATTTTTGTTGTTAGAGGTAGAATTATGTTTGTGTATCTCTCTTCTTTGGGTTTTTTGCAAGAAGATTACTTTCTTGCTTTTTTCTATTGTGTAGTTTCCCTCCTTGTGTTAGAGTTTTCCATCCATTATCCTTTGTAGGGCTGGATATGTAGAAAGATATTGTATAAATTTGGTTTTGTCATGGAATATATAGGTTTCTCCATCTATGTGAATTGAGAGTTTTGCTGGATACAGTAGCCTGGGCTGGCATTTGTGTTCACTTAGGGTCTGTATGACATCTGTCCAGGATCTTCTGGCTCTCATAGTCTCTGGTGAGAAGTCTGGTGTAATTCTGATAGGTCTGCCTTTATATGTCACTTGACCTTTTTCCCTTACTGCTTTTAATATTCTTTCTTTGTTTTATGCATTTGGTGTCTTGACTTCTATGTGACAGGAGAAATTTCTTTGCTAGTCCAATCCATTCAGAGTTCTGTAGGCTTCTTGTATGTTTATGGACATCTCTTTCCTTAGGTTAGGGAAGTTTTCTTCTATAATTTTGTTGAATATATTTACTGGCCCTTTAAGTTGAGAAACTTTGCTCTCTTCTATACCTATTATCTTGGATTTGATCTTCTCATTGTGTCCTGGATTTCTTGCATATTTTGGGATAGGAGCTTTTTTCTGTTTTACATTATCTTTGATGGTTGTGCCAATGTTTTCTATGGTATCTTCTGCCCCTGAGATTCTCTCTTCTATCGTTTGTATTCTGTTGGTGATGCTTTCATCTATGACTCCTGATCTCTTTCCTAGGTTTTCTATTTCCAGGGTTGTCTGCCTTTGTGATTTCCGTATTGTTTCTATTTCTGTTTTTAGATCTTGGATGGCTTTGTTCAATTCCTTCACCTGCTTGGTTGTGATTTCTTGTAATTCTTTAAGGGATTTTTGTGTTTCCTCTTCAACTTGTTTAGCTGTATTTCTTTAAGGGAGTTATTTATGCCCTTGTTAAAGTCCTCTATCATCATCATGAGATGGGATTTTACACCCAAATCTTGTTTTCCGGTGTGTTGGGAAATCCAGTATTTGCTCTGGTGGGAGAACTGGGCTCTGATGATTCCAAGTAGTCTTGGTTTCTGTTGCTTAGGTTTCTGTGCTTGCCTCGATATCTGGTTGCCTCTGGTGTTAGCTTGTCTTGCTGTCTCTGACAGTGGTTTGACCCTCCTGTAAGCCTGTGTGTCAGCACTCCTGGTGACAGACTTTCTCCCAGAGGGACCTGGGTTCAGAAAGCTGTGTCACAGGTTCAACTCAGGGCACAGGCAGAAACTGGAAGGATCCTGTCCCAAAGTGCTCCTGGCTCCCTGTGTCCTGAGGGCTCCAGGTGGGTCCCTCAGAGCTGATGTGGTGGTGGTCTTACCTCTGATCTCAGGTGTGTCAGAGCTCCTGGAGACTGGCTTTCAGTTCTGAGTGCAGGCAGAGACAAGAAAGATCCTGTCCCACTCTGCTAGTAGGTTCCTGTCTCCAGAGGACTCTAGGTGGTTTCCTCTTGGGCCAGGAATGTGGGCAGAAGTGGTGGTCTCCCCTGAGCTCTCAGGATTGTCCATCCTTCTGAGAGTTCAGCTGTCTCCCCTAGTGGATTTGGGTACAGAGTCCTATAATTGTGTTAGTTTGTTTTATTATTTTTCCAGGATGTTTTGCATGTATGTGCAATATATGCATGCAATGCCCTTTGGCAGCAGAAGAGGGAATCATATTTCCTGAAACTCTCTAATAGTGGTTGTGACCTTTCCTCCAGATGCTGGGAATGGCGCCCAGGTCCTCTGCAGGAACAGCAGTTTCTTTACCTGCTTAGCCCTTTGTTGCTGGCTGGCTGTAGATTCTGTTTTTAAAGTGAAGAAACAATGTAGGCAGATTTTCTCAGTCTTATGTGTGCATTTTTTTCAAAGGCAATGCTAGCACAACCATTTATTGGCCTACTTCACACAACCAAACTTGAGAAAATTTGAAATTCATATCTTGACATGCAGTTATTACATTTTTTAAAATTTCATTTTGCTTTGCTTTGATTGCAGGCTCATTTGCTGATTGGCAAAATAAAAAAAAATCATCTGTTCATTTTGACAAAACTAAGTTAGGAAAGTTATTTCCATGAGCCTGGCTTAATATTTGCCATCCAGTATAGTCCATTTTGTATTATTACATCTAAAATATGTAACTGAGTACCCAGCATGATGCATATTTTTAAAACCCCATTACTTGCAGGCAGAGGGTCAGGAGTTCAAGGATATAGCAGAGCACACACAGTTCTAGGTCAACCTTTTATCTCAAACAGGTGTGTGTGTGTCGTCAGGTAGAAACATGCATGTTCGAATTATAACTTGTGTAGTGTAAACCTCCCCTTTGTTTCACAGTAGAACTAGAAGATTGCTTCATTTCCTACATGCCCAGGCATCTCATTGATTTTAGGGTTTTTTTTTTTAATGTTTTAATTGCAATTTTAATTTACATTTAAATGTTATCCCAGTTCCCTCTTTCCCCTCCAGAAAACCATTATCCCACCCTCCCTTACTTCTCTGAGGGTGCTCCCACACCCATCCACCCACCCCCTCTCACTTCTCCGCCCTGACATTCCCCTACACTGGGGCATTGAGCCTTGATAGGGCCAAGGGCTTCTCCTCCCATTGAGGCCCAACAAGTCCGTCCTCTGCTACATATGCAGATAGAGCCATGGGTCCATCCCTTTGTTCTCTTGAGATGGTGGTTTAGCCCCTGGGAGCTCTGGGGTATCTGATTAGTTGATATTGTGTTCTTCTTATGGGCTTGCAAACCCCTTCAGCTCCTTCAGCCCTTTCTCTAACTACTCCATTGGGGACCCTGTTCTCAGTCCAATGGTTGGCCGCGAGCATCCGTCTCTGTATTTGTAAGGCTCTGGAAGAGCCTCTCAACAGACAGCTATATCAGGCTCCTGACAGCATGCACTTCTTGAAATCTGCAATATTTTCTGGGTTTCGTGGCTGTATATGGGATGCATCCCCAGTCAACATCAAAACGAGATGTTTGTTTTCTTCTAATACTCAATTGAATTAACTATCATTAATCTCTACATGACTGCCCTACTAAAAGATACTGTAATTATTACTGTCCATGGCTTCATAGAGGAGGCAACAATTTAAAAACCCAGCAAAGAAAAGAATAAACAAAGATATAACTACAAAAAAAAACGTAGTAAGTCAAAAGGAAACACACTATAAATTTTATTTTCCTTCCTTTCTGTTTTTCTTCCTTCCTTTCTATCTTTCTTCTTTCTATTTTTTTATTAAAGAATACCTGTGTATTTTTCACATGTTTAAGAACCATAATCTTTATTTCCTGTGAACCATTTGTTTATGGTCTACTACCATTTGTCCGGTCTGTCGTGTGGGGCAGGTCTGTGGTTGAAACTGTGCCTCTGGAATTGCTTTCTTGTGAGTTATTCTCTATGATTTGATGGTATTGTAATATTATAAAAATTTTATAGTTTACACGTGATTTTCTTGAGAATTTCTTAGGCAATATCTTCCAAACCTCTTTTACATTTTATTATTGGCCTTGACTCAATTTCTGTATGAGCTAGTTTTGATGTCTATGATTTTGGTAGTTCTAAAGTTTCGTCAGTTAGGAAAGTTTCCTCCATTCCAATCAAAAATATTTAAGTTTTTTTTATTCTTCCTTCTACAGCTCTCATGATTTATACTTAGTGGCTGGTCTAACTAAAATTTCTTGAGATATGAGGATATCATTTTTCTCTACAAAAATACTGAGTTATTGTTTATTAAATGAAATGTCTTCTCTACTGATAAATGAATTTCACCCCTCACACTACATTTTTATAAGATTTGAATCCTAAGATGGAGAAATGGCTCAGTTCTCAAAGGCTAGACTTAAAACCAAACTGTAATATTTGAATCCATTTCTAAAGTCTCATTTTTTTTCTACTGATATATCTATTCATACAGTGGTACCATACTATTGTAATTATAGTAGTATAGCCTTGCCCCTATGTTATCATAGCTATTTTTTCATTTTTCATGATCATCTTCCTTAGGTCTTAAGTTAAGACCCACTGATATTGAAACAAAACTGTTTTCTTAATTAATTAATTAATCCTAATTAAGGAACGCAATGAAATCTTTATGAGATTTAACTTCCCAACTTTGAAGTAATTCTTGAAACAGACATTTTCATATTTTTTTAAACATCCCTCATTAAATTTATTCCTAGAATTCCACTGCATTTTGTTGTTGTAATTGGATTTATAAATGTGATCTTTTTAACAAACATTATTTTCCCACTTGTTTTGTATTTCTTTAGTACCATAGCTGATTTTTGTATGCTAATTTTATATGATAACACTATGCTAAATTATTTTTATCTCCATTTGTTTAATTACCTTGAGCTTTCCTGTAGATAATCTCTAACATCTACCAATAATTGATATTTTTCTTTTATTGAAAATAGATTTGGTATTGTGTTGGTTATAGTTTCCCCTCCCTCTACTTCCTCCTGATTCTCCCCACTCCAATCCATCTGGAACTGGCTACTTTCTATCTCTCATTAGAAAACAAAGAGGTTTCTGTGGCACATATAAAGTAATATATAATAAGACAAAAAAAGCCAACACACTGGAGTAGGACAAAATATACATAATGAAAATCTATTAAATAAAGTCACAAGAAATAGATATAAATACAAAGATCCACTCATAAGCACAGGCAGGGCACTCAAAAATATTAAACGTACTAAACATAATATATATTCAAAGGACTTGTAGGGCAAAAAGAGAAATATAATAATATGTAATATGTATATATATCAATGGAAGATAAAATTTTAGAAGTAAAGCAAAATCCCTGAAATAATATTGTGAGACAAGGAACTGCCAATGATTGTGATTTTTGTTTTCTGTTGGCCATTTACAGCTGGACACCCTTAAGAACAGTCTGTATCCCCATGAGACTCCCTTGAAGAAAACTAAATTTTCACTTGCAAGTGGTTATCAATTGGATATAGCTCCTAGGTTAGGGATGGAATCATGTGTTCACTTCTCCTTTTAGCTCTAGAACCCCGTCTTCTGCAGACCTGTGCAGGCCCTGTGCATGTTGCTTCGGATTCTGTGAGTTCATGTATGACAATCCTGCTGATCCAGAGCACTTTCTTTCCTTGCTGTCCTCTATTGCCTCTGCATCTTTCTGCCTCCTCTTCCACAGGATCCCTGAGCCCAAGCGATGTGATGGAAACATCTTTATTGGGACTTGAGTCTTCCCAAGTCTTCCATTCTCTGCATAAAGTAGAGCTGTGGTTCTGTGTTTGTTCCCATCTGCTGCAGGAGGAGATACCTCTGATGGTTGCTGAGCAAGGCACTGATCTATGAGTAGAGCGGAATGCCACTAGGAGTCATTTATTGCTACATTTTTAAAAAGTTAGAGTATTACCACTATATATTCTGCTGCTTTCACCTTTGTATTTGCATGTGTGGACACCTGAGGGAAAATGGGTATTTGCCATCTTGCCTTTTTCCTACACTTATTATAACTTTCCTACTGTTACCTTTGAAAAGTATAATGCTTCTTTCAGTTTGATAAAATATATTTCTATCTTCAAAGTTATTTTATATCAAACTGATTATTGATCTAAATATCATGGCACCTTGCCTACAAGGAGTTTGAAGACAGGCTAGGATACATAGTAAAACCATGTCCCACACCACCACCTCAACAAAAGGTAAGCAAGCACAAATGCACGGAAATTGTCAATGTCTTTCCCTCACCTGAGATAACATGACTGTTCTTTGTGAAGTCTAAACCATAGCTGATGACACAGACCTATAATCCCAGGTAATCAGTGGGCTGCAGAAGGAAGATCAAAAAGTCAGGGCATGTCTGTGCTGCAAAGTAAGTTCAAGTGCAGACTGTACAGCCTAGTGAGGCCATGTTGACAAACAAAGAACAAAAACAGGCCTGTGGACTCAGCTCCATGGTAGAACACTAGCTACTACATGTTAGCTGCTAGACCCAATCCTTAGAACCATAAAATAAAAAAAAACAAGAAGAAAATTGATTACCATGGAGACCAATAAAAATTTTCGAAATGTTGACCCACAAAAATATCTCTAGAATGGATTCCATTTGGTCAAGGAGAATTATTTTAATGTGGAGTTTGATTAAACAGCTTCCCAGATAACATTTGGTAGTAAAATGCCACTTGGCTTGTGATTTCTCAAGTGTGTGTGTGTGTGTGTGTGTGTGTGTGTGTGTGTGTGTGTGTGTAATATTACACTGGTATTTATCAGCAAATGTTTTCATAGGAAAATGATTTTTTTTACTTCAAAACTCCATGCAATATTTCTAACAAATAATGTAATGATCTGCTAATAATACTTATATGACACACAAACTTGGTATTAAATACCAAATGTCAAGAAAGAGAATCTGCATTATAACAAAAAGATAAGAACCATAACTTTTTAAAGTGCTGTCAGTCTTTTATTTTGCCCTTTCCTATTTTTCCTCATTCTTTTCTTTTTCTTTTCTTTTTTCTTACTTCTATTGCATTCTTGAGAAGTCCTCTCCAAAGGGATTAGATGAACCCCAGCCAGAGGCCTGAATGTGCTGAGCAGAATGGAGATAAAAGAACCTGCAGGTAGCTCAGCATAGAAAATGGAGCTCATAGAGGGAAAGTTTTAATGTATGTAAATTAGAATAGTTGATTCCAAGTGTTCATGGTCAAAAAGAAAAGTTACAAATCTGAAAGAGAGGAATGAAAAATGAGTACCGTTTCTTGTATTGAAATAGGCAGTACCAAGGCAAGTTGACATGTTGCAGTGCACATAAATTAATATGAAAATAAATGTGTACATAATGCATGTATATGACAATAGAAGTCAATCAGTGGTTAAGTGCACATGTTGATAAATGATATGTGTTCCTTTCTCAGTAAACATATGGCTACTCACAGCTTTCTACAACTCCAACTCCAGAATATCTTCTGATCATACATATATACATATATATATATATATGTATATATGTGTGTGTGTGTATTTTTTTTCTCTAGTCTCCTTGAGCACCAGGCAAACATGTAATGCACATATATATATATATATATATATATATATATATATATATATATACACACATACATACATGCAGGCAAGCATTCACACAAATAATATATAAATAAATACAACCTTTTGAAAACCAGATATCAGTAGAGAGAATAAGAATATGAAGTTCAATCACAGATAACTCAGGAAGTGACAATGAAAACAATAAAATCAAACTTACTGTATAAACATTTAATAAAAAGTAATTAATCAAAAGTAAATGAAAGTTCTTGGTTTCTAATTATCATTTAAAAAACAACCTTCCTGGTGGAAACTGCTGATCTTAAGACTGGGGAAAGTTTATCAAGGAAAACAGGTGTATCTGGAACTGAAGAAAAGACAAACATTCACATTTTGATGGAAACCCAGCATATCTAGCCTGAAGAGGTCCTACTTAATGAAAAGTAAATAATTCTAAACATTTCAAGCAAATAAGTAAACTGCTTTATCAATTATGGTCATTATTTAACAATAGTCCACAGATCTATATTGATATAAATTATATGATAAAAGCTTGGTGAGGGTTAAGGTATATACACTGCTTCAAAGTACAGTCCACTTTAAAATATAAATTAATGCTTGTAATTTATGGTTAGAATATCTTCCCATCTACCAATTTTATCAGATAATCAAAACAAAGTTATATAATTAGAATCAGCTTAAAATTACGTGATAAGAATAGCGGCATATCACCTTTCATCATGTTTATCTCAAATATATAACTATATTCAGTTGTAAGTTAGTATTCGATGAACATATAATCAAGATCATACCATCAAACAAAAGTTATGCTGTCTTCAAAAGTATCTGTTATGAAACTTAAGGTTGAAATGGTTTTCGTGTTGAAGTAATATAAAGAAAAATGACACCTAAATAAAATTTTCATCTTTATTCAGAAAAGTTTTATAGAATAAATCATAAAAGTGACTTAACTCTGATAATCAATTATGTCTAAGTCTTTGATTGTGAGTAATAAATGTTAAAGTATTTGTGGACAACAAGGAAGGACATCTGCTAATACTTTAGTTAATTTTTTTTTACTGTATTTGTACTTCTTTCTAAGATTGAAATATTTCCAATTTGAAACTAACTTTAAGATGTGGTGTTTGGGAGACTTAACTGTCTGGCCTCTATAGAAATTGAGTAGACATTTTTTCTTATATTTCTTGGAAGTACAATGATAAACTCTGGCCCTTATATAAAGAAAATAAGATTCTGGAAAATGAAGAAAAGACATGACTAGCCCAGGAATGTAGGACCTAAGAAAGGTCATGATGATTTTTCTTTTCAATATATATGTCCCAGACTTGAGTGAAAAAAAAATGACAAAAGAAACAACAGAACAAGAATAACAGTTTTCAATCTCCAGCAAAAGCCTGGTCAAGCCAAATGACTAACAGAAAGGAAACTGGGCAGCAGAAATATGCCAGACAATAACATTGTTACTCCAAGTAATGCATCTTGCTCCTCCCTACATTATATCCACTATCAAGGACACACTTCCATGTCTGCTAACTACTAACATCAAATCCACTGCCACAAAACGATAGACTTCTTCCTCACCCAACCAGAAATAATAAAGAACAGCTGTGGGTATGCAAAGGAGGCAAATGAAGGGGCAGAATTTCCATCATTACACATAGTTAAGGAAGCCAGTTATACCACCGAGTGAGTGGCCATCATGTGAAAAAAAACAGGACTACCCAGAAGTCACTAGGAGTCCATTTCTAGACTATCAATAGAACCTAATTGAAAGATCTGAACTTCTCCCAACATTTGGTGGTAAGCTCAACTTTCCCTGACTTCCTTGGATCCATGCTAGCCTTATAGAGTGACCAGAAAGCCAGGACCTTTATAGATAGCCATATGATCATATAACATAAAATTTCCTCAGCTTCAAAAACAACATCATTTGTAATATTAATAACTACTAACTATGAAATCTCAAGCTGAGTTACAAAGATAATTAATAAATGCTAAAACGGGGATGACAGCAAGGTTGAAATTGTTTGACTAAGAGTTTTAAAGCAAACCGTGATGAGATTATATAAACCACAGTGTAAGTGTGCAGCAGGGAATTAGAAAACACAAGAAAGATATCGGAAAATTTCAATAAGAAATTTATTAAAGATAAATAATAAGAATCAAGAGTCTGTAAATCATCCATCCCATGGTACCATGGGCACCATAGTCCAGCCCATAACTCTGTTGCATTCTTGGAACACTTCTGCACAAGGAATACCAGGTAAGACTCCATCTCAAGCCCTTTGCCCACTAACCCCCACTAAAACACACAACACCCATAGAATGAACTCTTCCCCTGAGTTCCATTTCCAGTCTACAACCTGCTATTCCAGAGGCCATGCAGGCACCAGAGACTCCTGGTCATGCTGGTACTAAGGAAAAGCAACATTAGCATCTCAAACCCCAGAGGCTCTGCAGGCCAAAAACCACAGTGGAGACACACAACTAGACCTGAAGACTAACTTGCCACCAAAGTCACAGGCCACTCAGGCAAGAAGATTGAGAAAAATCAAAATTCAAGTAACATATAAAGGCAGAATTACAAAATAAATCTCAACTCTAAAAGTCAGAAGCCCAGTCAGATGTCTTACACCCTCTGAAGAACTACAGATGCCTGGCACGATTACTATACCCAACAATATTTTCAATTACCATAGATGAAAAGCCAAGATATTCCAAAATAAAACCATAACTGTCCATAAATCCAGTCCTATAGAAGATACTAAGAGGAAAACTCCAACCCAAGCAGGTTAGCTGCACTGAAGAAAACACATAAACTAAATAATTCAATACCAGCAAGACCGGAAGAGAAAGAGAGAGAGAGAGAGAGAGAGAGAGAGAGAGAGAGAGAGAGAGAGAGAGAAACACACACACATGCAGGCACACACACACACACACACACACACACACACACACACGCACACACACATACACACGCATACCAAACATCAAAATAACAGAAATTAACAATTAATGTCTATCAGCATCAATGGACTCAATTCCCCAAAGAAGAAACACAGGCTAACAGAAGGGATGAAAAAACAGTATTGATCATTTTGCTGAATAGACGAAATGCACCTCAGCAACAACGATATATACTACCTCAGTGTATAGGGCAAATGGGCCAGATGAGCAAGCTATAATAGTGATTCTACCATCTAATAAAATATATTTTCGGGGTTGGGGATTTAGCTCAGTGGTAGAGCGCTTGCCTAGGAAGCGCAAGGCCCTGGGTTCAGTCCCCAGCTCCGAAAAAAAGAACAAAAAAAAAAAAAATATATATATATATATATATATATATATATATATATATATATTTTCAATCAAAAGAGATAAGGAAGGGCATTCTATATTCCTCAAAAGAAAAATCCACAAAGATGATGTCTCAATTATGAATATCTATGCTCCAAACGCAAGTACATCCACATATGTAAAAAAAAATTACTAAAGCCTAAATCACATGTTGATCCCCACTCATAGTGGAAGACTATAATACCCGATTTTCATCAATGGACAGTTTATCCAGACAGAAAGTAGATAGAGAAATAATAGATGTATTTTTTGAGACATAACTCTTATGAAAGTTAAATTGGGATCAAGGTAAACTATTTAAATAGTCCTGTAAACCCCAAGGAAATAGAAGCAGTTATTAAAAAGTCCACCAAGTTAAAAAAAAAAAGCCCAGGAAACCCAGGGCTAGATGGTTTTAGGACAGAGTTCTACTAGGCCTTCAAAGAAAAGCTAAAACCAATACTCCTGAAGTTATTCTACAAAACAAAAACAGAAGAAACATTACCAAGTTCACGTTGTAAGGCCACAGTCAACCTGATACCTAGACCACATTAAAGACTGAACAAAAAAGCGACAAAGCAATTTCCCTTATGAACATTCATGCAAAAAATACTCCATAAAATACTCAAACGAAACCCGAGAAGATATCATAAACATCATTGACTATAATGAAGAAGGCTTAATCCCAGGGATACAAGGGTGGTTCAACATATGAAAATCCAACCATGTAATTCACTATATAAAAAATAGATAAATAAATAAAATGAAAGAAAAAATCACATGATCATCTCATTAGATGCTGAAAAAGCCTTTGAAAAAATCCAATATCCCTGGATAAAATGATAAAAGACTTGAAGAGGGAAGACATACAAGGCATATACCTAAACCCAATTGTAGCAATATAGAGCAAACTAAGAGTCAACACCAAATTAAATAGAATGAAATCTAAGGCAATTCCACTAAAACCAGGGAAATATAAGGCTGTCCAACTCTCTCCAATTCTTTACAATGTACTACCCGAAGTTTTAGTTAGAGCACTAAGAGGAAGAAAGGAGATCAGGGGTATACAATTTGGAAAGAAAGAAGTCAGAGCATCACTATTTTGGAGATGATATGATAATATATATAAATAACCCCAAAAATTTTACCAGGAAAGTCTCAAAGCTGATAAACACATTCATAAAAGTGGCTGGATACAAAATTAACCTTAAAATATCAGTAGCACTCCTATATACAAATGATAAATGAGTTGAGAAAGAAATTAAGGAAACAACACCCATTACAATAGCCAAAAATCATGAAAAATACTTCGGTATTACTCTAATCAAGTAAATGAAAGACCTGTATAAGAAGAACTTCAAGTCCCCGAAGAAAGAAAATGAAGAAGATATCAGAAGAAAGAAAGATATCCCATGCTGAGGGATAGGCAGGATTAACATAGTGAAAAAGTCCATTTTACTAAAAGTAATCTACAGATTCATTGCAATCTCCTTCAAAATTCCAACGCAAATTTTATAGACACTGAAAGAGCAATTCTCAATTTCATATGGAAAAACAAAATAACCCAGGATAGCCAAAACAAACAAAACAAAACAAAGAAATAAACAAAAGCAATAAAAGAACTTCGGGAGGAATCATCATCTCTAAACTCAAGCTGTATTAGAGAGCAATAGTGATAAAAAGTGCATGGTATTGATACAGAAACAGAAATGATGATCAATTGAATTGAAATAAACCTACAGAGCTATGGACACTTTTTTTTTATAAAGAATCCAAAGCCATAAAGTGGAAAAAATGAAGGCATCTTTAACAAATGGTGCTGGGCTAACTTAATGTCTAGGTGTAGAAGAATGAAAATAGATCCACATTTATCACCCTGCACAAAACTCAAGTCCAAATGGACCAAAGACCTCAACGTAAAACCAGATACACTTAAACTGATAGAAAAGTATGTGGGGAATAGCCTTGACCACCCTGGCACAGGAGACAACTTCCTGAATAGAACACCAATAGCTCAGGCATTAATACCAACAATTAACAAATGGGACTTCATGAAACTAAAAAGTTTATATAAGGGTGCCTTCAAAAGGACAGAATGGCAACCTACAGAATTGGAAAATATCTTCACTAACCCTATATCTGAAACCTGAAGTACATAAGAACTCAAGAAACTTTAAATCAACAAACCAAATAACCCAATTTAAAAAATGGAGCACAGATCTAAATAGAGAATTATCAACTCAGGAATCTCTAATGCCAAGAAGTACTTAAAGAAGTGTTCAACACCTTTACCCACCAGAGAAATGCAAATCAAACAACTCTGATATCCCGTCTTATACCCATCAGATAACATGCAAGTGACAGCTCCTGCTTGCCAGGATGTGTAGCAAAGGGAACACTCCTCCATTGCTGGGGGGAGGGAAAATTTTTGCAGCCACTTTGGAAATCAATTTGGTAGTTTCTCAGAAAATTGGGAATAGATCTACCTTAAGACTCAGCTATACCATTCTAGGCATATACTCAAAGGCTACTCCATCCTACCACAAAGACGTTTGCTCAGCTACATTCATAGCATAGGTATAAGGTTATAGGAATAGGTTTATTCATAGGCATTAGCCAGAAACTGGAAAGAACCTAGATGGCCCTCAACACAAAAATGGTAAAGGACAATGTGGTACATTTACACAGTGGAGTACTATTCAGCTAGAAGGGGGGGTTAAATATACTGGGGTTAAGGTATATTGAAGGAGGTGATATAGGATGGACAACTAACAGGAAAGGCCCTTTGAAAACCTACTACACTGGTCTATAAGTACTATGTGCTAATGGATTGTGTCACTGGAGTCAACGAACCCAGACCCTATTACTGATGTCAAATATGCTTGCTGATAAGAGCCTGGTATAGCTGTCCTTGGAGAGGCTCCGCCAGAGCCCGAACAATACAGATGCAGATGCTCGCAGCCAAACACCAGACTGAGTGCAGGGACCCCCAAGGGAGAAGACAAGGCTGAAGGAGCTGAGGGGATTTGCAACCCCTCTGAAGAGACAATATCAACCTACCAGATCCCCCAAAGGTTCCAGGGACTAAACCACCAACCAAGGAGTACACATGGCTCCAGCTGGATATGTAGCCGAGGATTTCTTTATCTGGCATCAATGGAAGGGGAGCCCCTTGGTCCTTTGGAGGCTAGGTGACCCAGGGTAAGGGATTGCTAGAAAACACTGAGGTAGGAGTGGGTGGGCAGGTAGGGGGAGTACCCTCATAGAGGCAGGGGTAGGGATGGGAGTTAGTGGGGGGGGAACTGGGAAGGTGGATAACATTTGAGATATAAATGAATAAAAAATAAAAATGCAAAAAGAATTTAAAATGAGGGAGGGAAAAGAATATCATCAACATATATTGTGTCAAAAATTTTTAAAAAAATGAAAAATTCACTAAAGTTAGAATCCACATTTCTCTCTCTCTCTCTCTCTCTCTCTCTCTCTCTCTCTCTCTCTAAGACTCAATCACTTCAATTACTTTCTAGTTCCTTCTATTTTCCTGGTGTGTGTGTGTGTGTGTGTGTGTGTGTGTGTGTGTGTGTGTGTGTATTTCTTTCCTTGTAGATGCTTGTGTTCTCCTCAACCCCAAATCCTCCTAGTCTGGTGGAAATGTGCCAGCTTTTAAGCCTTCTTTGAAATAGAGAGGTCTTAATGCAACTCATAAAAGCATGTACAAGCACACACACACACACACACACACACACACACGCTCGCACACATGCACATATATATGTATATATACATACATACATATACACACATATATATGGATATAAATATATATGCTATATAGACATATATACATATGAACATATATAAATATGCATATATATCTGTTAATATACAAGTGTGCATGTACATATGCACACACATATATATATACACGTGTATACAAATATATACATATATAAACATATGCACTTATATAGCTATGCATACATATGCACATATATAAACATACATATGTGTGTGAATAGGCATATTAGGATGATGTCATACAGGTGAAGCAGGTACAAGGTAGAATGAGGTCTGTCATTGGACAGGAAGGAAGGATGAGCTGAGTAGGAGAAGTTTTCGAGAGGAGGAAGAGACTGAAGCAAGAGGAGGAGAGAAGCAGCTGAGAGAACGTGGAGGTGGATGTTAAGATTCCTCTCTGCACATTTATAGGTTGTTATGAATATTCATAAGGGATGGACATGTACAGGGCTTTTTATGTCTAGGTGAGCAATTATATATAATCAATTGGGTCAGAGGTTATTGTGTTGTGTGTTCTTTCATGTTGCGATTTAATTGAATTCAAGCGAGTGCACGGTGTCTAAACACTGGGCCATGATTGATTTGCATTTCGGATGTGTATGTCTGGCATGATGGCAACCTGCCTTGGGAACTAAACAGGTAGAGATTGTTGCCAGGTTCAGAGAGTAGCCATCGGTAGTGTGATATGGGATGGAGCAAAGCGGGTTTGACGCTTTGCTGACTGAGATGAAAATATCTACCAGATATCTTGGGGAACTACAGTGTCGGACCTACTGTGGGATAAAAGACGGCCCTTTTTATAATTTTACAGCAAGAGACAAATGTAGATATACATACATATATACATGTATGCACACACATAGAGAGAGACACATAGATACATACAAATATATGCATATAAATACAAATGATTATATACATATACGTATACAAATATATGTATATATATACACAAATACAAACACATACACACATATACATATGCATCATATGCATATACAAATACCTATATATATACCTATATACCTATATATGCATATACCTATATATATGTATACACATATCCATATACACACATATCTGTGTGTGCATGTGTATGCAATTTTACAGTACTACAAACATGTTCTATTCCAAGGATACAACCTAGAGTCAATATTTTAAAAAATATCGGTCAACATCTTATATAATATGAAGTAATAAGTAAACATATCACACAATCATGCTATTTGATGTGTTAAAATATTTTTGATATATTTTTAAAAATCTTCTCATTCTTTAAACTACACAAAAAGGGATATTGGGAGCTTTCATCAGCTGAGTACATTAACCCAGGGCAATCAGCGGTGAAGACAAGACTTGAACGCTGACAACCTAGATAGGAACCGGCATGGGCACCACATCAAGGCTCTTACTCAGCAAAGCAATTAAAGTAGTGCTGCAAATCTGAGTCAAAAATAAAATCAAAAGAAAAAGGAACAGAAATATTAATTCATGGAGATCAGAAAGGAAAAATGAAAACTCTGTATTGGAAAATTATATACTTAGGGCCAACGAGGGCTCCATCCCCCAAACCCACCTCACAGGACGGAGAAGATGCCTGCAAATTACCTGTTCAGCTTTTCATAGGCTGTCGCACAGGAGTCCATGCACACAGGGAAAGACAATTAAATACAAAGCATGTCACATATTTTTCTTTTCAGGAACTCTTCAATCATACATATATAGTACTCACAGACTGGTCCAACAGGGTGGTAAGATAGAAAAAATAGTATAAAAACCTGTTTTACAACTCTATATTAACCATGCACTCTCACATGAAAGTTGAAAATACAGTGGTATTTACAATTAAAAATTGGATTACTTTTAAACCAGTAAAAATGCACAATGTTTTTTATATTTTAAATTCTAATTCTATAAAACAGAGAGTCTGGGGCTGCAACAATGGCCCGACGGTTAGGAGAACTTCTTCTCGCAGAGAATCTGAATTAGATTCTCCCCACCACATGGTGACTCACAACCATGTATGACTCCAGATCCAGGGAAACGGGCACCTTCTTCTCACCTCCAAGAGTAACAGACACATAGATGTGTGCAGGCATATATTTGAATAAAACCCTAACCACATGAAATCAAATACATAAACCTTAAGGAGATGGAAGGAAAAATTAATACTATAATTCTTCTCTAAGAAGAACCATAATAAAAATATACAGGGTTGAAGAGATTTTAAATACCATAATCAACAAACTATTAATATTTAGACTGCATGGTTAACACTTAAAATTCAGTACACAAATAGCTCTTCCAAAGGGCCTTAATTCTATCCTCAGTACTTGTTGGCTGGCTCACAACTGTAGCTTTATCCCCAGAGGATCCAATTTTCTCCTCTGGCCTGTATGGACACTCGTACAGACACACACACTCAAAAGTTAAAGATAAAAATAGATATTAAATATAATAATCAAAATTAATGAGAAAATGGACAAAGAACATGAATATGTTTCATTGCAGAAGATGCAAAAAAAAAAAAGGAAAATTATGCCCAGCAAAACACAGGAAGTGTGCTTATTCACCAGAGAAATTCCAGTCAAACTTCAAAAAAAAAAGTCTTACTGCACAAAGCAGATTGAGATTGTTACAAACTTCTATAAGAGTTAGACAAAGAAATCTCTTAGATTATTAAAGTATTTCAAACTTGGATATGGCTTTGTTCCTTTAGGATTTTTCCATGGTTGACAAATACCTACTAGTACATTCTATTCCACACTCTCTCTTCCAACGTAGTCATGTTTCCCTGTTCTTCATAATCTAGTTCCTACTTAATTTTACTCAAACTAATCCTATCTGTTATCATGTTTTCAATAGAATTTATTTGCTTTCAATAAAATTTTCACTTTAACAATCAATTCACTTTTTTCTTCAATATTTTATGTACTCTCAGCCCATACTGGATCTGTTACATTTTTTTTGTATCTTACAAATACTCATTTTTCAATTTAAAACTTTGATTGCTTCATTAAGTCTCCCTTTTTCATTCATACTGGCCTTTTAACAAAATATTCTTATTTTATGGCAGTATATTTTATGTTTAGTATTCCTTTACACTATTTATTATCCCTAGTTCCTATTTTATTATTCATATCTATCTTTCCTAGTTTTATGTTCCCTTTTCTCAGAATATTTCTAATATAATTTAGACTGAGCAAATCTTATATTATTAATCATCTCAGAATTAGTTAAGATCATTTTGATGAAATATTTACACAGAAGTTCATTATGGTTATGGATCAGGCGAGACTAAAGGAATTCCTATGTCATAGCATTGTATGTGTAAATCATTTGGCTTTGATTTACCTCTGCCTTTACATGTACCCAGAGAATGTTCCAAATTTAGAAACTCACTTCACTGTCCACCTTAGTCAAATCCAGTCCCCTGTGAATATGATATGGCTCGATATTTTATTAGTCACCCTCATTTTGTGGAGATGTCAAATAAGGATCATAAATGACCTGTTTCATAGTCATGAGCAAATTTCCAATATGTCATATCATTTTATTATTAAGTTAGCACAAAATACAAATCTTGCTTTTGGAAAATGGATCTCTTGGCTGTAACGGGGCTGAAAATGATACAGCAGCCGGCAATTTATTGAGTGTCCGAAGTCCTTCATTAGAATAATATGCAGCAGATAGAGGCCTTATATCCAAAATATACAAAGAACTCAAGAAGTTAGACCGCAGGGAAACAAATAACCCTATTAAAAAATGGGGTTCAGAGCTAAACAAAGAATTCACAGCTGAGGAATGCCAAATGGCTGAGAAACACCTAAAGAAATGTTCAACATCTTTAGTCATAAGGGAAATGCAAATCAAAACAACCCTGAGATTTCACCTCACACCAGTGAGAATGACTAAGATCAAAAACTCAGGTGACAGCAGATGCTGGCGAGGATGTGGAGAAAGAGGAACACTCCTCCATTGTTGGTGGGATTGCAGACTGGTAAAACCATTCTGGAAATCAGTCTGGAGGTTCCTCAGAAAATTGGACATTGAACTGCCTGAGGATCCAGCTATACCTCTCTTGGGCATATACCCAAAAGATTCCTCAACATACAAAAGAGACACGTGCTCCACTATGTTCATCGCAGCCTTATTTATAGCCAGAAACTGGAAAGAACCCAGATCCCCTTCAACAGAGGAATGGATACAGAAAATGTGGTACATCTACACAATGGAATATTACTCAGCTATCAAAAACAACGAGTTTATGAAATTTGTAGGCAAATGGTTGGAACTGGAAAATATCATCCTGAGTGAGCTAACCCAATCACAGAAAGACATACATGGTATGCACTCATTGATAAGTGGCTATTAGCCCAAATGCTTGAATTACCCTAGATCCCTAGAACAAACGAAACTCAAGATGGATGATCAAAATGTGAATGCTTCACTCCTTCTTTAAATGAGGAAAAAGAATACCCTTGGCAGGGAAGGGAGAGGCAAAGATTAAAACAGAGACTAAAGGAACACCCATTCAGAGCCTGCCCCACATGTGGCCCATACATATACAGCCACCCAATTAGACAAGATGGATGAAGCAAAGAAGTGCAGACCGACAGGAGCCGGATGTAGATCGCTCCTGAGAGACACAGCCAGAATACAGCAAATACAGAGGCGAATGCCAGCAGCAAACCACTGAACTGAGAATAGGACCCCCGTTGAAGGAATCAGAGAAAGAACTGGAAGAGCTTGAAGGTGCTCGAGACCCCAAAAGTACAACAATGCCAAGCAACCAGAGCTTCCAGGGACTAAGCCACTACCTAAATACTATACATGGACTGACCCTGGACTCTGACCCCATAGGTAGCAATGAATATCCTAGTAAGAGCACCAGTGGAAGGGGAAGCCCTGGGTCCTGCTAAGACTGAACCCCCAGTGAACTAGACTATGGGGGGAGGGCGGCAATGGGGGGAGGGTTGGGAGGGGAACACCCATAAGGAAGGGGAGGGGGGAGGGGGATGTTTGTCCGGAAACCGGGAAAGGGAATAACACTTGAAATGTATATAAGAAATACTCAAGTTAATTAAAAAAAAGAATAATATGCAGAAAAGAGAATAGTAAAACCCATGGAAAAGATACAGCCATAACTATGTCTGAGATGTTTCTAAGATGTCAACCTACAGTAGACACTGAGAAACTGTAGCTCCAACTCCCACATTCATTTCTGAGGGAGAAGAGGAGAGGTGGAACAGGGAGAAGCCCATCTGCATACAGATAACCCACTCAGTATGAGAACAGCAGAGATGGAGAAACTGACTCACTGCCCAGGGTTAGTACAAGAACACCTCCATAGGGCTTTTGTTTGGTTGATTTCATTCAATGCATTTAATTCGATGCATTTAATTTTGAATAAAAATAACCCACAAAGGCTCATATATTTGACTGACTACTCACCAGGAAGTAGGATTATTTGAAAGGATTAGAAGGATTAAAAGGTGAAGCTTTGTTAGAGGAATATGATTGATAAATCTGGTCATTTTATTGAATAAATTTGATAGTCCCTTTCCATGAAGATATTAGTTGCAAATAGCTTCTTCTTATTTAGGGTTAGAATTCATGTCCACTTCCCCTTCTTAGTGCTAGGCCTTTGTCTAGTTTGAATGTGGGCAGGACTTGTTTGTGCTGTTAAGCTGCAGGTATAAAAATATGCCGTTAGGAATAATTTATCATTATGTCCCTTTAGTGGAACAATAGCAGGTTTCCTTAGACTAACATCATCAGGTCTCTATTATGAATTTGTTCTTGATTATTTTCCTTAATATGAAGCTTTTAAGAATGTGTTTATAAGGGGTTGGGGATTTAGCTCAGTGGTAGAGCGCTTGCCCAGCAAGCGCAAGGCCCTGGGTTCAGGTCCCCAGCTATGAAAAAAAAGGAAAGAAAAAAGAAAAAAAGAATGTGTTTATAATTTCTGCTCTGGGAAGGCAGAGGCAGCCATGTCCCTGGGGTTCATTGCTCAGCCAGTCTGGTTGACTTTCAAAGTTCCAGACCAGTGAAATAGCTTATCTAAAAGAAAATGGAGGGAAGTTTCTAAGAAACAACACTCCAGGTATTCCTCTATCCTCCACAAAAATGAAAAATGCATTGTCCCACATCAGTAGGAGGAAAAGCCCTTGGTTCTGTGAAGGCTCATTTCCCCAATGTAGGGTAAAGCTAGAGCATTGAGGTGGGATGTGTGGGTGGAAATGGGAGCATCCTCATAGAAGCAGGAGGAGGAGGAAGGGAGTATTGGGGGGTCAAGGAGATAACATTGGAAATGTAAATACATAAAATGCCCAAAAATAAACTTAAAAAAACACATATACAAATTTAATCCCAACAGACAAGAACATTTTCATAAAAACACAGCATGCATGAACTTATATGTGAACTGATAATACTCACAAAACTACATACTGTGCGACAGTTCAAGAAAGTATAACACATGCTTGGAAAATCTACTGAAATTCCTAAATCTGAGCCCAAGTCTAGTAGATCTACCAGCACAGGCTTTGGAGAAGTAGGGATATCAGACTTCTAATAAAATATAAAGAAGACAAGGGGGTAGGAAGCCACAAGACCATCCATAGAAGTCACGATATTACATAAGAAAGCGTTGGGCATCTACGAAAGAAACACTATGGTATTTTATGGTATTTATAAGACTTGAAACCAGATTTACAGCAAGTTTTGCCAGTCAGGCTCTATAGAAGCATGTAAAGTAGTGATTTATTTAAAGTATTTAAGGAAAGCAAACATAGTGAGAGTTTTGATAGCAGTTTACATTGGTAGGACAGGGCAGGGACACGTCTGGGAAGGTGAAGAATAGTTGATGGGTTTAAAATTCTTATTTAACTGACAAATTAAGGTGACATGATGCTTGCAAGAGAATCAGCATGTAACGACAGTGTGTTCTGATAATGTAGGTAAAATGTAACAATCACAAAAGAGAAGATAAAAGGAGGAAAATATGAAAGTGGAATAGCTTTATTGATCGTCTTGTAGCTTTTATCTAGGATGAAAGAATATTACTTCAGAAAGTAAATGGGAAGAAGTGGTCACTGGTTCACTCCAATAATACTAATAGGTGGGAACCAAGAGAGGATAATGAAGTGAGGACAAAGGAACTTCCAGTGCTCACAAAGAGCTTTAATATAAAGTAAATATTAGTATCCCATGTAGCCTTCAGGAACTCACAAAATAATACTCATGAAGAAACAACAGCATAGCAGAGCCAGGGGGCATCGGCTTCTGCAGGATTGTGAAAAAGAAGCAGCTGTGGACGGAGCAAGAAGAGAAAGTTCTCCCCCTTGAGAACATCTTTCAAAGGGCTCAGCTGAACTGTACTAATCCTACCTTCAAACAACATCAACAATATTAATGTTATTGATGGGTCAATAAAAAGGGACAGGAACAAGTGAACCTAAATATATGTTAAGTTACAGAACCAGTTCAAAAAAAATAGTAAGGCAAAGTAATTCACATACACCTCCTAAAGAAATAAAAAAAATACAATCAGAATCTAAAACTGTTCTTACCAGTTATAATCCATGGTAGTGCTGAAACTGAGAAATGGCAACTGTATGTTGTATGAGGATGAAGCAAAGGAGTGGCTATGGGATGCTCCATCATTTCCAACATAATGAAAATTGAAATTCCTAGTATCGCATGGAAGTGAAATGAATAGATGATAAAAAGAATACACACACACACACACACACACCACACACACACACCACACACACACCACACACACACCACACACACACCACACACACACCACACACACACCACACACACACCACACACACACCACACACACACACACCACACACACACACACCACACACACACACACACACCACACACACACCACACACACACACACCACACACACACACACCACACACACACACACCACACACACACCACACACACACCACACACACACCACACACACACCACACACACACCACACACACACCACACACACACCACACACACACACACACCACACACACACCACACACACACACACCACACACACACACACACACACCACACACACACCACACACACACACACACCACACACACACCACACACACACACACACCACACACACACACACACACACCACACACACACACACACACACCACACACACACCACACACACACACACACCACACACACACCACACACACCACACACACCACACACACACACCACACACACACACCACACACACACACCACACACACACACACACCACACACACACACACACCACACACACACACCACACACACACCACACACACACCACACACACACCACACACACACCACACACACACACACCACACACACACACACCACACACACACACACACACCACACACACACCACACACACACACACCACACACACACACACCACACACACACACACACCACACACACACCACACACACACCACACACACACCACACACACACCACACACACACCACACACACACCACACACACACCACACACACACACACACACCACACACACACCACACACACACACACCACACACACACACACACACACCACACACACACCACACACACACACACACACACCACACACACACCACACACACACACACACCACACACACACACACACACCACACACACACACACACACACCACACACACACCACACACACACACACACCACACACACACCACACACACCACACACACCACACACACACACCACACACACACACCACACACACACACACACCACACACACACACACACCACACACACACACCACACACACACCACACACACACACACCACACACACACACACCACACACACACACACACACACCACACACACACACACCACACACACACACACACACACCACACACACACACACACACCACACACACACCACACACACACACACCACACACACACACACCACACACACACACACACCACACACACACCACACACACACACACACACCACACACACACACACCACACACACACACACCACACACACACACACACACACACACACATCAAAGCTAAGGAGATGGCTCAGTTGGTAAAGTGTTTGTCACACAAGCATAAAGATCTGATTTTAATTCCCACCCACCATGTGAAAAGACAGGTTAGGGCAAGCACATATAAACCCAGCACAGGAGAAGCAAAACAGAGCAAAACCCCAGAACTTATAGCCAGTTCAATGAGCTTTAGATCAGCCATAAGAAAATAAGAGGGATGACTATAAAAATAAAATAAAATAAAACCCGAGAATAACTTCTGTTACACACACACACTACCCATATATGTACTCACATAAACATGCATCCATATGTACACACATATATAGGTGTACTCACATAATCACACACATGTACATACACACACACACACACGCACAGACACACACACGCATACACACACAAATGTACTTGCATAAACATGCATCTGTATATATACACATACATACACAAATGTGCTCATATAATCACTTATCCAAACACACACACACAAACACACACACATATGTACTCGCATAAACATGCATCTGTATATATACACATACATACACAAATGTGCTCACATAATCACTTATCCAAACGCGCACACACACACACACACACACACACACACACACACACACAGTCACTTAGATAACATGCATACATGTGCACATACAAACACACATACAGATATACATGCACTGGCACAAGAAAACAAGTAAAGCCTCAACTTTATTCACTATGAAACTCATAGAAATACTTCAATAGGTTTACAATGGAGTATATTCTGTGTCCTGAGTCTCGTCACTCTTAGAAACAATAAACAGACCAAATTCTATGAGCATCCTGTCATGCAGACTACAGTTTCTGTACAGTCAGCACCATCTCACATTGAGAGAAATGGGAAATGGCTGGTTTTGTTCTGTGCACATCTACAATTTGATGTCCCAAAGAACTATCAAACTATCAAAGACTATTCAGTGGAAATCAGAACAACACTGAAGTCAATTTGAAGTTTCCCACTACCAAAAATGGGACAATTTAGAAGAAATTGCCACTCCATAAAAATGCCATGGATTGCAATGTGTCAAATATATGTTAAGTATTAACCCAAATAAAAACATGAAACACCTCATTGGTTACTATGCATCATTCCTTGTCTGAATGGGAAATAATGAATAGCAAAGAACTGAGGGGAAAAACAACCAATTACACATACCTTTCTCAATCATTTAGTCTGTATAATATTCAAATCAAGAAAAAGGGATGTTTATTCATATGGAAACATTCTAGGTAATAGATATGTATAAGGAATGTCAGGAGCAAAATATCTAACAAGACCAAGAATTGATCCTGACAGTAGTATCAATGACAGGTAACAACCTGGCATCGTGTGCCTTCCAAAGAAGACAGCGACTTTACTTGTGAAGTAGTCATGCTGGGAACATTGATTCTCAATGTGATGAAGCCCTTAGGTCAAACTGACAATTTACAGGACGAAAGAACCTTTACAAGCCTCCAAGGAGAACCAATCAGCAAATCCCAGAGTATGAGAAGCTAAGTTACAAAATAAATCAGATCCATATAAGTAATTTTCTTTTATATGTGGAAAGGAGGAGAGAACAGCTATGAAATGTTGGGGCAGATGGTTAAGAAGACTAAAGATTAAAAAACAAAAACAAAAACAAACAAAACAAAAACAAATAAAAAAATCCATTAAGTCATCACTAAGTTGCAAATTTTCAATCTTATTTTTATTTGGGAAAAAATGTGCTAATAGGAGCTAGAGAAGTGGTTTAAAAGCACTTACTGCTCACTTCCAGCATTCTCATGGCTGCTCATATAACTCCCAAGGGGTTCAATACACTTTTCTGCCCACTGGGGACACCAGCCATGCGTGTGGTATATGGACATATATGCAGGTCAAACACCCCCACACATAAAATAAATAAAGAAGGAAGACCAAAGTGTAGATGCTTCAGTCCTTTTCAAAGAGGGAACAAAATACTCACAAGAGAAAACAGGAAGACAAAGTGTGGAACAGAGACTGAAGGAAAGGCCATCTAGAGACTGCCCCACATGGGAACCCATCCCATATACAGTCACCAAACCCAGACATTATTGCTGATGCCAAGAAGAGCATGCTGATGGGAGCCTGATACAGCTGTCTGTTGAGAGGCTCTGCCCAAGCCTGACAAATACGGAGGCAGAAGCCCATAGCCAACCATTGGACTGAGAACAGGGCCCAATGGAGGAATTAGAGAAAAGACTGAAGGAGCTGAAGGAGTTTGTAACCCCATAGAAAGAGCATTAATATCAACCAACCATACCCCCCCCCAGAGCTCTCAGGGACTAAACCACCAACCAAAGAGTACACAGAGACACCAGTGGCTCCAGCTGCATATGTAGCAGAGGATGGCCTTGTCAGACACCAATGGGAGGAGAGTCCCTTGATCCTAGGAAGGCTTGGTGCCCCAGTGTAGGGGAATGCCAGGGTAGGGAGGCAAGAGGGAGTGGGTGGGTAGGGTAGCACCTTCATAGAACCACAGGGAGGGGGAAGGGATGGGAGGTTCTGAAGGGGAAACCCAGAAAGGCGATAATTTTTGAAATGTAAATAAAGAAAATATCCAATAGAAATTACACTATTAAAACAAATTTAAAAAACAAATTAGAACATTTAAGAGATTTAATTTTTTACTATTAACTAATATTTGATGATAATGAAAAATATTGTGAATGCTTTTGCTGTTATAATTTATGTCACAATTTTAGAGTCATACTCATACATTTACAAATTAGGATGTCAGTTCTAGGATTGCCTGAGATTAGCTCCAAACTAATATTTCAGAGTATGGGAAGGAACAGAGCCAGATGAGTTTTAATTGTTCAGTTCTCAATTAAGGGATGGCTCATGAGTTCACCAAATGATTCTAGGAACTTCGTATAAGTTTAAAATGTTCTACAGTAAAATGTTCTGAAAGATTAATGAGAAAGCAAAAGTGAAGGGACAGTGATAAAATTCTCTTTGACCACGACTTTTTTAAGTAAGTTGGTTTAATTTAAGGCAAAACACACTGAGAAGAGTACTGTTATCAAATAAAGTGATATACCATCTCTTCCTCTATGTCAGGAATAAATTACTTTAAATTGACTTTATCCCAAAGGAGACTGTCATGTACCTCAGGGTACAGTAATTAATTCAAAAGAAACATAATACATAAAGAGAAAGAACCAGAGGGAGAGGGAGAGGGAGAGGGAGAGGGAGAGGGAGAGGGAGAGGGAGAGGGAGAGGGAGAGGGAGAGGGAGAGGGAGAGGGAGAGGGAGAGGGAGAGGGAGAGGGAGAGGGAGAGGGAGAGGGAGAGGGAGAGGGAGAGGGAGAGAGGGAGACAAGAATTGCAGACCACTATATAAAGAACTCTGTTCCAGGGCAAGAGGAGCCCAGGAGACAGCAGATCCATGGCAAACTTAAAGGTTCCAGTTGAGCCTTCACTTTTTGGTTCATCCTTTGACCATCTCCTACGGACTTCAAGTTATTTTTATCCTACTCACCACAAATTACTTTCTCTTCTATGCCCCCCCCACTCTCTCTGAATACCATCTTCTTTCCAGCAAGCCCCCCTCTTACATTCATATCTCTTCCTTTGTGACTGAGTTTAACTTCGGTACCTTGGGTGAGCATGGCTGGAGGGTACAAATTGAAACATGGGTGGCCTACAAGTGACTAGTGGAAATTGCTTCCAATTCACCTCAACCTTGAGGGCCAATAGCTCAGGGAGAGGTTACCCATCCCCAGCCCATTCCCGAATGCTAAAAGGCCCAATTTTATCCAGGTATTATGTAGGTAACCTAAGATACCATGAGTTCGTGGGTATAATGTTCATGTCATGTACAGAAGAAAAAAATTCACATCAGTCCTCTCAACGGGCCTACTTAAATCCTGTCCTCTTTCCATGATGTTCCCTATGCTTTGCAATGGTGGCACACATGCCTCTTGTAGGCCTAACCTCTCAGCAGTTCCTTGTTATCTGCATTCGGGCCAGTTAGGAGCCTCTTAATAAATACCATTCACTATAAGAAAAAAAAAGAAGCTTATGTTATGAGTGCTGAGAGCAGCACTAATCTGTGGTTCTAAACACGAGTTTGAAAACAAGTTTGTACGAGGAAACAACCGTTGTATATTTCTCCTACGGTCTCTTATAGTCACATCCATGAACTTTTAACAAGGTTTACAGTTTAAGGCCTAAATTGTTTCCTGTGGATTAGGCCACAAATACAAGCAAAAAACAAACAAACAAACAAACAAACAAAACCGATTGGTTGAGCTCCTAACATTCATGCTGCAGTTGCACCACAATGTGTGTGTTGCCCGTCGTGCCAGTGTTCGAGCATGCAAGCTGCAGAGCTGGTTAAGCCCATTGATGACTTCCCTGCTTCAGCGGTCTCCGCAGCACCTCCCAACACCATCAAAGTGAGTCAACAGGAAGGAAGCTCCCGTTCAGTTCCAACTTGATTTCTCTGCCTACCACAACCATTTTATATCGTGGTTTCATCAACTAAATCCTATCATCCAGTTCTGATTAGGCCAATAAAAGCAATAAAAATGAATCCATATCATCTCAAGAATGCCTGCAACCTCACCCATCAACAACTCAAAGAAGCTATCCCCGTTCCAAAGTGACTTTTCAAAAAGAGTTTTTAACTAAATTCCCAAGAGTTTGGCAAAAACACATTGTTAGCATTGTTTGGAAAAAAATCGTAAGGAAATGTGAGCTGGACAATGGTACAGTTACAGAGAACCTCGACTACATGTAAAATTACTCACTCAGAGCGGCAGACCCGGGAGGAGAACGCGGTCCGCCAGACTTCTATTCTTCTCCAATCAGCACTTTATCGTGATTGAATGACAGTTCATATACCATAAATTTTCACATGAACGAACCTGAGAGCCGTTGACAAATTATATAAACCAAATGAAGATTTAGAGAGATAATAACTTGAAAAGCAAGCTACCGTTGATGATGTTTTATATGAATATAGGAAGAGATAAAAGAGGTAACAGGAAGATCAACTATGAAGACTGTTCGCTGTGGCTGGCCCAGAAAATGCCGTTATGTCTCCAGCTGTGGGCTGTGCGGATAACGGCCCAAAGCCGGGTTCATGTCCGCAAGCATCACTGCTGTCCTGAGTTCTGCCAAGAAGGCAGCAGAGAGAAAGAACAGACTCCAAAGTGAAACTCAAAGAGTTCTGACTTTTAGGCCAGAGTCTGGAATCCCAGGAAAACCTGCAAATATGTATCTTCCTGCAGCCTGGATCTGAGCTTGAAGGAGATGTCAACCTTGGAGCTAAGCAAGAAACCATCGTGCCAACGAAGTCCACCAGTGATAATAGCATTGAAACAGGGGTCAGTTACATATAAGACACTGAATCCATCCAGAGAGAAAACTGGAGTCCAAGACCAAAGGCATTATAGATAATGGGTATCTATACTGTCTATAATGTCTATCTATACACTGTCTGACCACTCACCTCCAGGGTCCCCAAGGTGAAAAGTGAAATCTGTAGACAGGAACAGAATAGCCCAAAATTCAACAGGGGATGACCCCTCAGTAAGATCGCACTGAGATAGACAAGACAATATTCCAGTTATATTCCAGAGAATATCAGTCTGGGAAGGAGAGGCATTTCCCCTTACTGTGAAAAGGCAGGAGGATCGCTTTCCCTAGCCCTGAAAATTTTCCTTAATAAATACCAGAGCTTGTCTTCAGGGTCTTCCCACTGTGTTTGTTTCCCTGTATTGAGGCTAACCTGTATCTTGCTATATGACTCTTATGTGTTAAATATTTTTTTTAAAATATCAGACTTAAATTATTTTTAATTAATTAATTTATTTTTTACACTCCAGATTTTATTCCACAACCCCCCATACACCCCTAAGGTACTAGATCCCATACCTCCTCCCAGCTCCCCCTGCACTCCCCTCCATCCCCACAAGAATGTCCCCATCCCACCCACCCCACCAGACCTCTAAACTTCTTGGGGCCTCCAGGCTCTTGAGGATTAGGTGCATCGTCTCTGACTGAATCCAGACCCGGAGTCCTCTGATGTATATGTGTTAGGGGTCTCATATCAGCTGGTGTATGCTGCCTGGTTGGTGATCCAGTGTCTGAGAGATCTCAGGGGTCCAAGTTGATTGAGACTTCTTGTCTTCCAGGATGGCCCTCCTCCTCAGCTTCCTCCAGCTTTTCCCTAATTCAACCAGAGGTCTCAGCAGCTTCTGTTCATATCTGCATCTGACTCTTTCAGCTGCTTGTTGGGTCTTCTGGAGAGCAGCCATGGTAGGCCCCTTTTTGTGAATGGCCCATAGCTTCAGAAATGGTGTCAAGTCTTGGGGTCCTCCCCTTGAGCTGGAACCCACTTTGGGCCTGTTGCTTGAACTTCTTTTCCTCAGGCTCTTCTCCACTTCTATCCCTCCATTATTTCTGTCCTAAAGTTAATCCATATTGTCACTTTTAATACATTTCTGTACTAAGTCCGTTTTCATATGTTATAATATTTTCTTTAAGGGACAATCTTTTAGGTGCTTTTAGTAATGTTTAAAATGGCAGACTTTAAAAGAATAAGAACTGAAAGAATCATTTTAATAGATGCACAAGAATAATGTAACAGCAGATCGTATGGGCAGTGGGATCTTGGGAATTCAATTTGGTTCAGGTTTAGGGAACTGTCAACAGGAGAGTATATCACAGTGTTTTGTATTGGTCAGAGTTCTCTAGATTAATAGAATTATTGGATATATATAGTCATATCATATATAAATGATTATATCATGTATAAATGATTATATATATACAAATATATATAATTTATAAGAATAACTTATAGGCTGCAGTCCACAATTCAACAGTGGCTAGATACAAATCAAGAGGTCACAAATCTCATGAGGCTGAATGTCTCGATTGGTCTTCAGTATACACTAGAATTCCAAAGAAATAAATTCAAATGCCAGTAAAGGAATGGACTTATTAGCGAGAGAAGCAGGCACTAAGAAAAGCTGCCTTCTCCCATGTCCTTACTGCAGAGGTAGAGATTTAGATTTTCAAAGAGGAATGATTATTTTAAAGATCGGAGTTGCCTGGATCAGTTTCTTTCTCTTTTTTTATCATTTCTTTTTTTTTAATTTTTATGTGCATTGGTGTTTTGTCTGCATGCATGCCTGTGTGAGGGTGTCAGATCCCCTGGAACTGGAGTTACAGACAGGTGTGATCTGACAGGTGGGTGTTGGGAATTGAACCCTGGTTGCCTGGAAAAGCAGCCAGTGCTCTTACCCGCTGCATGTTGCCTAAACCACCTTCTTTAAGAAGCAATGAGCTTCATCATCTCTATAACAGTCATAATATCATTGATTTCTCTTATTAGGAACCTCCTCATTCAGGGAAGACAGCCCATTGAACCAAATAACCTTCAGTGGCCTTTTATAATTTGATATTATTTTATTAATTATACTAACATATAAGATTTTCAAGACTTCGATCAGCCTTTCTACAGAACTCATACATATCTTCTATTACCTATTTATGAAAGATAATTAAAGGGCAAAGAAAACTCTTATCGTCTTAGATTTTCCCCTACCTTACAGATATTCTTTCCTTTTTGATTTCTCAGTCAAACTCAGTCAGCTAATGCACCCAGCATGCTGTTGTCACGCACTTAGTAACATCGCGTGTACTGGCCAAGTTCTCCATTAAACACTTACAGTTTGTGAATCAGCAACTTTCTAATTGATTGAAGTTCCTCCTTCCTTCCCCCACTGATTGCCAAGCGAAACTTTATAACAAATATATGAATCTATTGCACCGCACATCAGTGGAAGCCAAGCTCCCTCACAGAAAATACAGCTGAAGCTCGCCCAGAGCTGGGACGTCCTATCTGTTTGAAATTTAAAGGTGTGAGTGCCTGCCTAGAATCAGAAGCGTATCTTTTTTCTCAAAGCAGCAGAATGTGTTTTGCCAAACTTGAGTTTTTAAGATGTAACCTTCGTAACCCTAGTTTCTCTCACTCTAAGCTGTGATTATCAATCTACTTTTCATTATAGCTGTATTGAGTGGCTACCTGACACACGCTGAGAATAAAAAGTAAAGCAATCATATTCTCAATAGTCTATGATCTCGTTGAGGGTAGGGACCAGGGCAGCATTTATAATATACCATAGCCCCGTACCATTTGAATTGTGATAACAGCTACAAATGGATACTCTTATCACATTGGGAGTGCATATTAATGATGGAGTTTGACCTTCTGAAGGGCAGAGACTGCTTTCCTAATGAAGTGACCCTCAATCCTCTCAGTATTGTTTAGGCATCTTCATGGCTAAAGAGCAAGGAAAAGGCACTCCAGAGGTACACAATTGCAAAAGCTTTATCGTAAGACCAAATTTCATAGTAGGCTAGAAGTGATCAGTGTGGTTGGACCTTAGAAGGGCAAAATAAAATGAATCTACTATGAAATAATCTTTAAAGTAATTATTAAGAGTAGATTCTCATAGACCCCACATAGGGTGGGTAATGAATATAACTGTTGTGGGAATTTCATATGACATTGTCATGATTAACTGACAAGAGAGGAAAATATGATGGTGGAGAGGAAGCCACTGAAATTGCTGTGGAACAATTGGCCCATTTCATGGGTTTGACTATGGACATGATGAATCTCATACTTAGTCTTCATAGTCTCCCACAGGTTAAAAAATATATACATTATTTCCATTTCTCCTCTTGCTCTAGGTACCATGATAAAATTCTTCTCCATAAAAAAAGATGATAAAATCTGAATAGGTTAAGATATTTTTGCTACCTCTACAGTATATTTGAAGACAATAGGAGATAGATATCTTGTTTTAAAAGGCATTTATTTTAATGACTTGGCCTATGCGGTAGTGGGCGATGACAAGTTCAAGTTTTGGAGGTAGACCAGGAGGATAAGAATTCTGGCACTGTTTCTAAGCAAGTTGTGAAGCAAAATTTTTTCTTCTGAGAAAAATACTTTGGCTTTTAAGACTCGCCTTATTAATGTTAGATTGATGTATCATATGATTATAAATGTAAATTTCTATTTACAGAATAACTTCACATAGACATCTAAACTGTTCGGGGAAGCAACTGGTTCCTACACTAAACCCAAGTAAAGACAGAAAATTACTGTCGACATAGGCCAGACATAAGTCCATCTTTTTCTTTTTTTTTTTAATTAGTCATTTTATTTATTTACATTTCAGATGATATCCTCCTTTCTGGTTACCCCTACACACACACACACACACACACACACACACACACACACAGACACACATACACACACACACCTATTACATTCTCCCATTCCCCCTTTGCCTCTATGAGGGTGCTCCTTCACCCATTCACCCACTCCTGCTTCACCCATCTAGCATCCCCCTATGCTGGTGCATCAAGCCAGTGACCATTAGCTTAATACTTGAACAAAATAGTAAAAGACCAGAGGCATACAATATTTTCTGTGGAATTTAGAAGCTCTGGTGGGGGGCAAACATTAAGAGCAATATCAACAGACAGGACAACAGACATTGATTTAAGTGCCAACTCTGCCACATTCTTGCTTTATGGTTAAAATTGATATTTAATAAGAATGACAACGAGAAAGAGGAACACTCCTCCATTGTTGGTGAGATTGCAAACTGGTACAACCACTCTGGAAATCTGGAGGTTCCTCAGAAAATTGGACATAGTGCTATCTGAAGACCCAGCTATACCACTCCTGGGCATATACCAAAAGATGCTCCACTATGTCCATAACAGTCTTATATATAATAGCCAGAAGCTGGAAAGAACCCAGATGTCCATCAACAGAGGAATGAATACAGAAAATGTGGTACATTTACACAATGGAGTACTATTCAACTATTAAAAACAATGATTTCATGAAATACTTAAGCAAATGGATGGAACTGGAAAATATCCTGGTGAGGTAACCCAGACACAAAAGAACACACGTCGTGTGTACTCACTGATAAGTGGATTTTAGCCCAAAAGCTCAAAATACCCACCATACAACCCACAAGCCATATGGAGCTTAAGAAGAATAAAGACCAAAGTTTGGATATTTCAATCCTACACAGAATGGGAAACAAAACAATCGCTGAGGTTAGAAAAAGGGAGGGATCTAGGAGGGAGAGAGAAGGGGAAGGGGAAAAGGGGGGTCAGGAAGAGGGACTGGAAGGGACAGGTTAGAAGTACAGAGGGTCAGAAAATTGAATAGAAACATGTATCAGTGTGGCATGGGGAACTGGGGATAGCCACTAGAAAGTCCATCTTGTCCTACCTCAGGGGATTCTGCCAACTTTGGCATGTTGGAATCTATGAACATTTTATATGTTCATAGCTTTTTTATATATAAATTGTTAGCCTTAATAAATTAGCTTTACTAAAATATCAGCTTAGTTCATTCATCATACTTCCTTCCCCAGGGTTAGAAATAAACACATTATTTCCATTTTGCCCTTGGCCCTCTACTATGCTTGATGCTCCCTTTCAAAGTTGCAAGATTCTTGGATTTATTGAGATAAATACAGACACTAAGACTGATGGGCTCTGAATTATGTTAATTTTAGTTCTGATCGTGGTATGTGATCTGTTTACCAAGATCAAGATTTTCACTACATGACATTAGTCTGGCCAACTTCTCAGCACAATTGCTCAGAACCTTAGTGACAAATGGCATTCAGTGAAGGAGCAGGAGTGTTACATCATTAAGAACCCCTAGGTGGTTTATATATAGCTTTCCTTGGGATTAATCTTGCCAAATATCCAAAGATATTGTTTTGGGTTCTTATATTTTAGTTTGAAACATTCATTTCTTATCCTATGTGAATTCGCTAGGAATAAGTAGTAGAACCATTATAAAAATGTGTGCGTGTGTGTGTGTGTGTGTGTGTGTATGTGTGTGCGTGTGTGTATGTGTGTGCGTGTGTGTGTGTGTGTATAAAAACACAAGCTAACTGATGACTTTCAAAAATTAAAATAACACACTTTTTTGTTTCTACTTCTTCCTGTGTTTGTTTAAACATTGTGGGGTTTCCCACAAATACATATGCATGTGTGTGTGTGTGTGTGTGTGTGTGTGTGTGTGTGTGTGTGTGTGTTTTGTATATAGCGGTGCATATTTCAGTAGTATAGAAAAGATGTTCATTTGTAGGCTGAATGCTCACCTTCCTGAGATGCCAACTCCACTACAACATTTGAAGAAGAAAAATATCAACTGGAAAAATAAAGTTTTGTAGCTCATCCTTGTCTCTTTACAACACTTACATTACCTTCATCGATGAATTCTGCCTTTGATTCTTTTTATTTGAAAACCGCCATAATGAAGTCTAATTATTTGTATGCTAGTAAAAATAAATTATTAAATGAAAGTAATAGATACAGAAAAATAAAAATTTGAAGGAAAAAAAGCTCTAGCTTAGCCCAGTGACTGTGCAGGAAAGCAGGGAGAGGCATGAATCCCTAGAACAGACATCTGCTGTGCTCTTGGTCCCCTGCTTATACCCATCACAGACCTTACTACTATTTGATCTGACCAACCAACACCAGCTGTCTAATACTGTGCAGAGATATCAAGAATGCCCAACTCAACTTGAGAGAGACGCAAGGGAAAATTTTGCACAGACCCAGTCCTTTCTTGCTGGGTCTCAATAACCTTAGTTTCAGGCTGGTGAAGCATCCCCCCTCCCTCCGTTTTTCTCCTTTTATCTGGCGTTCGTTTTAGGAATATGTCACACTGCATTTTTGTAAATCAGAATCCAAAACATAAACACATGAGACATAAACCTGCAACATAATCTCCTAAAGCAAATATTATTATGGGATGGGCTCTAAGGGTCACCAGAACTCTCAGATAAAATATATCTGTAAAGCCATTTTTGGAGCAGACTTCAAAGCTTGCCCCTCAACTTGCAGGGTGCACCTGTTCCACATGCTCTGCCACTCTAAATCCTCTTTGGAAAAGCCCAGCTTAGGGATCAGTGGAATGATCTTTTGTCACAAATTCTACCAGCTGAACCCACAAAGAATGAAGCTCGCTGGTCTGTAACTCCTGCGTCCTCAAGGGGCTCTTCTTAGTCATTGTTGGGAGTTGCTTTGACAATTGCACAGCATAGTGGCTTGTTTATGGCAGCTTGCGTATTTATGCCAGTGACTCCACAATTTCACTCCTGAGTTCCTTTAAATGTCCCTCGATAAGTCATTAACCGAATGGGGCCTAAGGGACCTGAGAGATGCTGGGAACACAGGACAAGGAAGGACTAGGGCAAAGAGGAAAGAGAAAGGAGAGGAGGAAAAGGAAGAGGATAGGAGTAGTACTGTGAAGGAGGGAGAGGAGGAGGAGGAAGGGGAGGAGGAGGAGGAGGAAGAGGAAGAGGGAGGGAAGAGGAGAGGAGGGGGAGGAGGAGGAGGAAGAGGAAGAGTGAGGGAAGAGGAGAGGAGGGGGAGGAAGAGGAGGAGGAGGAAGAAGACAAAGTGAATTGAACCTTCCCCCAAACAGCATGTAAAAACCAATGTTCTAAGCCAGACATGCAATAGGGCTTAAATACATAGACCCAGAGAGAAGAGCATAAAAGAGATTGTGAAGTTCAAATGGCCAAAGGAAGTGCATGGGGGCGCAGACTCTGCAGCTAGGATTTTAAAAAGCAGGGGAGAAAGAAGCACGCACTGGAGGACGCAGAGCCTGGGAGTAGTGCAGAAGCCGTTGGTCTGTGGGTTCACGTCTTCTTACATGTGTCTAACACGTCCTGCACTGAACCTGAGCTGTAGGAGGGCCACTTGCAGCAAACAGATGTCATTCTAGGCAGTAAATGTCAGGACAGGTGGAACGAAAGCATTTCTCATGAAAGTCAAAACGCAGGAGCGATGGTCGCAGGCCAAGTTATTTATCTTCATCTGGTTTTTCGATTACGTGGAGAACACTCCAGGCATCTGCGGGCATGTGATCCGGCACGCCTGATCTATCTTTGTTAAAAGAGAACTTGGAATTGGTGATTCCATTGAAATCTTTCTCAGGAAGCTCCCTGCAACGAGATTGTTTCTTCACGTCCCCCCCCCCCCCCCCAGTCTCCAGCACCTCTTCACACCAGAGCTGTCCAGTGTGGTTCTGTCTGCTTTTGTGCCTTGAATGCTGTCAAATTAATTATCCCCAGCACTCAGTCTTCTGTAGATTTTCTCTGAATCGTATTTTGGGCTTGTCTCTTTCTCCCGTGCCGATGACATCTGCAATGCTAGGCTACCTTTTTCTCATTTCCTCACTGTCCTTCTCCTTTCTGTAAGAGTTTTTCTCTTTTTGATGTTTATTTCTTTTTTTTTTCTTTTTTCTTTTTTTCGGAGCTGGGGACAGAACCCAGGCAAGCGCTCTACCACTGAGCTAAATCCCCAACCCCTTGATGTTTATTTCTAAAGGCTTCCAGGCTTTCGCTATTTTTTAGTTGTCCCAAATGTCTTCTCTTACTGATTTTGTCAATCTCAAAATCCAAGTTTATGATAATATTTATCTGCCTTATTTTTCATTTTTGTATGACAGGTTAAGTTTGGGAATCTCTGTAGATGAAGAAGGCATAAATTTTTATTTCTTACCCAAAAGCAAAGCAATAGACATAGTTTCTTGGTGAATTAAAAGTTAGCCCGGTCTAGCAAATAGACAGAGCTCATCTAGAGATCTTGTTTTTATTTAGTATTCTTATCCTGGATTAAGAGTTTAGAGTGGACACTTGCAATATCTCTATATTACTCCTCTATCTAAACTCGACTTAGTTCCCAAGACTGTGCCCTGGTTTTACATTTTTGTAACTTAATTGATCACAACTTACCCATCACATTGCCTCATCTTTCCTTCATCCTATTAATCACTCCATGATCCATTGTCTTGATTTTTTTTTATCCTGGAAGCCACACATTCATTGAACAATTAACTAAGAAGTCCTTACATGTCAGGCACTCAGCCAAGTCCTAAGAGACCTGGCAGTCGCCAGGGAAGAGACAATTGCAGCCATTATAGAGCTGGAAGCCTTCAATGGTGCCAGTCACTGCCAAGCAAACATTTATGATTGTTGAAGATGCATTTATAGGTCATAAAGTAGTTTTATTGTTTTAAAATTGTCTGTCACTTGATGTCATCAAATAACTACTTTGTCGCCTGCACTTCCTTCCAACAAGCTTACTCTGCTGAATCTGAGGCACTGGGGATGGTGGGGGGAGATAAAGTGGGAGCTGGATGCATCCTCATGTAGAATGTGCAGTATGTCACTTTGCCTCAGATTTTAGTTTAATAAACAAGCAAAAAAGCACCACCCTGTAGCTTCGACTTCAAGTCTGTATAGCAACCACTGACGAGGGCTCCTCCAAGTCTCGTTAAGATATTCTTATTTTAAAAACCGTAAAAGAAAAGAACTCTAATCACCAAAACAAACCTCGAACCGATAGTTAAACTCCACTGAATCTAAGATGCTGTTCACTACTCTGCCTTTGTCTTCCTGTCAACAGTGCTGAAGCGACGTTAGTCACTTCTTCATTGTTCTAATAAAACGCCTACGAAAACAACTTAAAGGGAGTGAGCTTTGATTCGGCTTATGGTTTCTGAAGTTTTAGTCCACAGTCTTGTGGCCTTATTGATGTGAGCTAGTACTGAGAGAAAATCGTGTATTCACGGCACCTGTGAGGTGGGCAGAAAGGGTAACAGATAAAGGACAAAGCAAGGCTTATCCTGCCAAGCCACAGCCCCCTCAGGTGTCCAATTAAGGCCTAATTTCAAATAGCCAGCTGAGCTTTCAACTCATCAATGGATTAATCTCTCCTGATCCAATCACCTTTGGATAGCCCAACCGTCTACATCTCGGGACCAAAGTTCAATATGTAAGCCTTTTAGGGAAAATGCATATCTAAGCTAACAAGTGTGCATGCTCACACACACACACACACACACACACACACACACACACACACACACACACGTACAATGTCACTCTTTTATTGTCTCCCACCCTTCCCAGTAATTAAAAATCTCTAAAACTCGTCTACCAAGGTTACAAGTGTGCTGCCGGAAATTTGAGTTATGGACACATCAGAGACATTGAACTCTTGAACTCATCATGACTGTGAATGAGTGTACAAGTCATGCACAGGATGAAGCATGTCAAACTTCTGATATAGATTAAAGAGGGATTCACATGACCTTCCAAACAGCTGAGGAGCTTTGGAAGTTGAAGTCTGCTGGGATATGGAGAGTAAGTTTTCTTTAGGGAACTGGCCCATGCTAGGTTGTCCATGCATACCAGTGAATGACCCTACACCCATGCACATATATGCAGCACTGATTGTAGTCATTGGACTATGAAAAGAGGACATGCTCTTGGGGGAAAAGGGATGGTGGGACCTGAGAGGGGGAGTGTGAACCAATATGATTGAAATGCATTGTATAGCACAAGTATGAAATTGTCCATGAATAAAAATGTTTGAAATCCCTCATATCATAAATGTATCATCTTATCATTGTCAACCTAAATTTCAACAGTTATAGGTGCAGTTGGGCTAATGTGAAAGACGTGTTCAGAATCCTACCATTTTGCAGAATCGAAATTACACATTACACAACTCCCTGTGCCTCTTCCCCGAGACTGTTGGTGGGATGTTCATTCACATTTCGCTGACAATTGATGATATTCCCTTCCTCATAGTTGTTTAGGCATATCACCTTTGAGATACTGCAATCCTAGTCCTTTATTTTTAGATCAGGTTATTTGGGTTGTATCTTAGATTAATTTTAGGAACTCTATGTATTCTGACTATGTTAAAATGTGTGACTTGAACACCTTTTTTTCTTTCAACTGTAGATTATCTTTACCATTTTGCTTATGTCCTGGGACAAGCCAACTTTCTGGAGGTAGATGCAATTCCATTTGTTTAATTTTAGTTTGTATATTCTTGTGAATAGTAGAAACAACAAATCACTCTCAAGATTGATAGCATGAACACCAGCTCTTATGGTTATTTTTAAAATCAAAGTTAGATAGTCTGAAATATTCCATTTAGGTTTGTAATTAATGTTCAGGTAAAAGTATGTGTGGTCTTGATTTGGTTGTTAATTTGAGTCATGATTTGGTTGTTAATTTGAGTCATGATTTGGTTGTTAATTTGGCCACATTAGGAGATAACTAAGACCAACACAGCAGGATACAACTAAAGGGGTTTTGGGGTTTGTGTGTGTGTGTGTGTGTGTGTGTGTGTGTGTGTGTGTGTATCTAAGCTAACAAGTGCTTGTGCACACACACACACACACATATATATATATACATATATATATATATATATACACACACACACATACACACACACACACACACACATCTGTCCTGTTACTTAGAAAATCCCAAATATGATATATATATGCCTTTACACATACATATACATATAAGATTTACAGAGTCCAACATAAACTTTGAACAACAGTTTTCCCAGAATCATTGCCTCACTCATCCTTTCCCCAGCGAGGTCAGCACCTGCCATGCCTTATGTTGGTTGCAAACTTGACAAGGTCAGGAGTTACCCTGGAGACAAATCCAGGAACTTACCTAGATTGGGATAAGATAGGAAGAGAGCTAGGAAGACCCACCTTTATTAGAGGGGGAGGTAGAACCCTGATCTGGGCCCTGGAGTGTGCAAAAGGGAGAGAGTGAATGGAGTATCCACACTTATGGCTTTTGTCCCTGATTGTGTACACGGTGTGATTACCTGCCTTCCATGTTCCAGTTCTGTCATACCTTCCATGCCATGACAGACTTCATACCATGTCCTACACATGAAAACAACCCTTCCTTCTCTAAGTAAGCTACATTCGTCAAGTATTGCGGTAGCAACAAGTAAGTTACACAGCTTCTGTTGAAGGACAAATGTCCTGGGGCTTGGTTCTGGGCCCCCTTTCCATTGCCTGTTCTATGATTGACATTGCCTTGGCCATTGAGGCTATTTTGCCATTCCATAAGAATGCTAGAGATTTTATTTCTGAGAAAAACAATTATCATTAACGTTTGACATTGAAAGTGTTAATTAGGTGAATAACCTTGAGTAATATTGATACCTTAACACTGGTGTCTTCTAGTCCTTCACTTGAGAATGTCTCTCCATTTATTTTCTTTGTCTTCTTTGAACAATGTTGTATAGTTCTCAGTGTACAGTCATTTCTCTTTAGTTAATTTTATACCTACAAATTTTTGATATTACTGTTTACTGAATTACATTATGAACTTTTCTTTATGAATATTTCTTGATGTATAGAAACATAACTGATTTGTATTTTAGTTGTATATGCCAAATGTTGCTGAGTTAATTGTTTCTTGGAATCTGATACCTTTGAGGTTGATCATAATCCTCTTTATGCTATCCTTTAATACAAATTCCCCATTTTACTCTATGAGATCTTGGAAATAAATGTGTATCAAAGTCTACAGAATAAGATGTAGCATCCTCATATGATTCATATGCACAAGGCGAAGTTCTGCTGCCCACATACATCATTTCATTTGATCTTTACAACTACTATACCCAAGTGTCATCCCCATTTTACAGACTAAAAGCCTGTGGAGTAGGATTTCAGTGACTGTCAAAGATCATTTTTCTAAGTAGTGGTAAATCCACAATAGGAGTAAGTGTCTACAGTTTCATCTAGAAAGCAGAGAAGAACAATGCTTAAGCCATGACAAAGCAGGGAACACAATTTCTGCTCATCTTATATGGAAAAGCTTGGTGTATGGTGCTGTCTCTGAGTTAACTGATGTATAAAGAAAGGATGATGCAGAAAAGGAAGTGCTAAGAATTTAAAGTAGAATGTCATCTTCCCCACTTAACTAGCCATTTCCACCCACTTCTGTGTTTTCCAAATCAATTTTCCCCATTTTCTGGGATCATACTTCTCAAAAATATCATGGGTGTTTATTTCAAATGCTATTTTACCTTTCACTGTACTTTACTTGGCAATTATTCTGTTTAACCTTCAGCATCTCCTTCATTTTTCTTCTCAAGCACTAAAATAATAATGACTTGTGTTCTTATTTATAGTAAGTAACATAGTTGTGGTTAGAAGGGATTTTTTTTCCTCTACATAATGGTGCCTGAACTTTTCTGAAAACATCAGGAGTGCATCCATTTTATACCCTCGCTGGCTACCATAGAACTGGTTATAATTGCAGATACCAAACACAAAGCGAAATAATTTAAACAGGCACACTTGTTTCATAGGACTGCAAAATAATAATTCTGAGCTTCAGCTGAAGGGACGGCTAGAGTCCTGGAAGTGATTATCTCATAAACATGAGGACCAGAATTCAACCCTTCAGAGATAAAAAGTAACATGCTACATGTAGTACCACACAATTGTAAGCCCAGCATTGGGGAGACCAAGACAGGATGACCTCTAGCCAATCAAGGCTAACTGGTGAGCTCAAGGCCAAGGAGAGATCCTGTCTCAAATGAGATGCATGGTGTTCCTGAGGGTAACACTTGAAGTGGTTCTCTGGATTCCACACCCAGGTATGTGAATATATATCCTACACAGAAGTATGGAGTCCTCTACATGCTTGTACCTGCTGACACATGAGCAAGCACAGATACACATAACAACTGACACAGAAAAACAAAACAAATAATAACAAAACCCTTCTGACTCACCCTTTTGGTGAGCTTCCCTAGTTAGGATCCCTCTACATTCTCTCATGGGGGAGCATAATGATCTCCCTTCCGTCCCATTTTTGGATTTTTGACTAGTCCTGATTTACATTCTTTGTAAAATAACATACAAATAGGATTTTATTTATGAGTTCTGTGCATTATCATGGCAGATATTTTCTGTGCTGAGGGGCAGAAACTAGTCTGGAATTGGTAGGCAGCTGATCTGAAGTAAGGATAACCAAGGGACCTGTAAATTAGTACCTAGTGTCTGATGGGACAACTTAATGAGGGCATTCACCTGTGAAGACTGGCCCAACTCAGGGCAATTAATTCAGAAGTGAAATTTAGTACATTTTCCCTTTTCTGGGTCTGAAGAGATAGCCCAATAAGTGAAAGTATTTGATGCTTTTGTAGTTTCAGCATCTATATCAAGTAGCACACAAACTCCCGGACTTCCACCTCTCGAGAAAATCGAATGCCTTTGCCCTCCATGGACACCTGCACTCACATACCTATACCCGCCCACATACAGATAATTACAGATAATAAAATACAAGTTATTCCACTTCCAAGAGCAATGAGCACAGTAACAAATACACAGAAAAATTCACTGGAATAAAATGAGGACTGTCAGTAAATAAAAATGTATCTCACGTTCATAAATTAGGTTAAACAAAAACAGAAACAGTCACAAAAATCGCATCGTATATGATTCTATACATATGAAATGGTCACAATAGGGAGAGATAAGCAGTGACAGAGAGATTGGTGGCTCCCATGGGAGGGGAGGGTGAGGAGCAGGACTTGAATAGATACAGAGCCTCTTTTGTGGTGATAAAAAATTTCAAAAACTGAACAATGATAAGGATGTCATAATTCTATAAGTTCACTTACACAACAAAACTGCACATTGTAAAGGGTAAATTTTATAATAATTATACAATAATTAGCACAGCTATAACAAAAAAATTACCATTAAAACTTAACTAAAAGACAAACCACATAGGAAGAAAAATATTTTTAAAGGTAAAAAATAAGGCAGAATTTGCAACCGCGTACCACTAGTTCGCTTTTTTTTTCATTCATAATTTAAGGTGTGCAAGAAAAAAATCCAGTGTGAATATTTGATATATAAGGCTTTAGAGAAATGAAAGGAGACTGCAATTTTGGTGTGCTCTCTCGAAATTTCCATGTGTTTCAAGTATGTCTGCTGTGTCTCTTTAAATTTTCATGGAAGTTTATTATTAACAAGATCTCCCTTCTGAAATTAAAATCAGGGTAGAAAATACAGAACCAGGGTCTGACACAATCCACAATGGTCAGGGCTGTCATCAATATATACTGAGTCAGAATGCTGGAAGAAATATCTTAATCAGCTCCTTTCTCATAATTTAAAAATGTCTGTAGTAATATTGTATATTAAGAACTCATCTCTCAATACGGAAATTTCAAAAACATTTTAACATTGTTCATCCACTGTTCACAGGTTTCAAATGTTAGAGGGGAAAAAAGTAAAACCATTCCCTAAAATTTCCTATACTCTTACTTTGTATTAATTTGTTTATTCTGCATCCCAATTGCAGCTTTCCCTTCATTCTTTCCTCCCAATCCCTCCCTCTTAGTTCCCCTCCTACCCTTCCCTCTCTTTTGCCTCAGAGAAGGGAGTTAGGAGACTTAAAGTGGATACACTAAATCTGATAGAAAGAAAAATGGAAAATAGCCTTGAATGCAAAGGCACAGTAGACAACTTCCTAAACAGAATACAAACAGCTCAGGCACTGAGCTTAACAATTACAAATGGAACCTCTTGGAACAGAAGAGCATCTGTAAGGCCAAAGACACACTCAATAGGACAAAATGGCAGACTACAGAATGGGAAAAGATTTTCACCAATCCTATATCCAACAGAAGGCTGGTATCCAAAATATATAAAGAACTCAAGAAATTGAAAACCAGCAATCTAAAAAACCAAATTCTATACCCTTCTTAAGTGATTAATACCTATTTACATGCCTTTTAAGGTTGTATATCTCTTCCATTTTGAGAAATATAGTATTGTATCATGGATTTATTTCTAGGGGCAGCCTTAAGCTTGTTGAATTAAGCAAGATATGGTGTCAAAATTTCAATAAGATTCATATGGAAAATAAGATATGTATGTATGGGAGAAAAACATCAAATAATATACTTCAAGGGTAGACTCACACCATCAGATATTAAAAATCTATCAGCCTTGAATAATCAACATGATGAGGTACTAAGATGTACACACATACACACATGTGCGCGCACGCGCGCGCACACACACACACACACACACACACACACACACATACACCACAAATAGGCCAAAGGTATAGAAGATTCAGAAATAATCCAATATTCACATGGATATCTAAGTTATTAGAACAGAAAGACAAATATTTAAAGAAGCTTTTCTGATTAACTATCTGATTGATTAACTATTAACTATTAAGAGGAAACAAAATTAAATCTGTTCTTTACACTATAGAGAAGAATAAAGTACATTAGACATTAAACCAAGGTCTCACATAAAGTAAGTTAAATCATATTCAAATGGTGTAAATGAGCAAATCTGAAAATGATCATGGATGAAACTTTCATAGTAAAGTTTATTAACCTGTACATAGTATGTATCAATAATTATAATATTAAAGGCATGTAAGAATTTCAGTTCACTTTGATACAGAAACACATTTGCTCTAATTAGGATTAAAATACAGAGGAAACAAAAGAGAAGATCAATTTATCTGATGATGTAATATTTTTAAAAATATGCGAATAACAAAATAGGTTCCCCAGTTTGGCAAGTGTCTAGCTGCCGTGACTAGGGTGCTGTGTGGATTTGGTGAGGTTCTCCTGAGGAATAAGTGACTTAATGCCTCAGAAGAACCATTAGAAGAATGCTAGTCACAAAGTGATCATTCAATACAATGACCCATCTTTCGAAAAGAATCCAGGAAACAGTTTCATTTACATTGCATATTAAATTACCAAGTAATAAACTTAACCGAGAACATGAAACATTTATACACTAAAACCATTTATAAGATCAGATAAGATCAATTGAAGCCACAAGTAAATGAAAATATCCACTGTTTGCAATTAGAAGTATCGAGAATATTAAAAAAATATTAATATTCTTAAAATAGCTGTGCTGTACTCCAAAACATATGGATTTGATGAAGTCTCTGTGGAAATTATTACGACATTCTTATCTAACATAGAAAAGTCAATCAAATTCATATGAAACTATAAATATAATTCAAATACCCCAAACAACACAAACAATAGAAAAGCAAAATTGGAGACAATATATTTTCTGATTTTAAATTATAGTTAAAGCTATAGTGGCCAAGATAGTCTAGACTTAGGAAAAAATAGCAAAACAACAGAACAGTGAAATAAAAAATGGACCTTGTCTTAGTTAAGGTCTTATTGCTGTGAATAGACACCATGACCAGTGTAAGTTTTATAAGGACAACGTTTAACTGGGGCTGGCTTACAGGTCCAGAGATTCAGAGGTTCAGTCCATTATCATCAAGGTGAAACAAGGCAGCATTGCCACATCCAGGCAGGCATGGTGCAGGAGGAACTGAGTTCTACATGTTCACCTGAGGGAAACCAGGACCAGTCTGACCATCCTCAAGCAGCTAGGAGAAGGGTCTCCAAGTCCACCTCCACAGTGACACACTTCCTCCAACAAGGCCACACCTTCTAATAGTGTCACTCCCTGGGCCAAGCATATGCAAACCATCACATCCCACTTTCTGGTCTCCATAGGCTTGTTTAAACACATGAGTCTATGGAGTCCACAACTAAACTTAGCATAATAAAAAAGTACATTTAGTTCAACTTCCAAAGTCCCCAGAGTCTATAGCAGTATCAACAATGTTAAAAGTCCAAAATTCAAAGTCTCTACCAAGATCCATCTAATCACGTAATTGTAATCCCCAAATTAAGACAGGCAACCAGCTGGGCAAACTTCAAACTCTGCCATTTCTATGTCTGATGTTCAAGCAATCTTCAGATCTTCAATTCCTTTTTTATCATTGTTGACTACAACAAACTTCTTTCTCCTGAGTTGGTTCCACTCCCAGTCAGCAGCTTTCCTCATCAGATAGCCCGTGACTATCTTTAACACCTTTGGGTCCCCAAGGCAGTTTCAATGCTACAGCTTGTTTCAATGTCTGGGATCCACACATGATCCTCCAAAGGGCTGGCCTCACTTCTCCAGCTCTGCCCTCTGTAGGAGTTTAACTTCAGGTTGATCCACACTACACTGTTGCTGTTGTTCTTGGTGATCATTCCATGGTACTGGTATCTTCAATATACTGGGGTCTCCCATTACATCTAGGCTTCACCAATAGCCTCTCCTAGGCTCTCTTCATGGTGCCAAGCCTCAACTCCTTTGCCTGACCCCTTCAGTTCTGGGCCATCAATTGCAACTGAGGATGCACCTTCACCAATGGCTTACCACAACCTCTCAGGGTGCCCAGCTTCAGCTGCTCTTCATGACCCCTTCATGCCTTCAAAACCAGTACCACCTGGGTGATCCTTACACATTACCAAGTCCAGCCACAAGATGCAACCTTTGCTATCTCTGGAGCACAGTCTCTTTGTGCTCTCAAAAACAGTTCCCAGAAGATTTAACCTCTATGATGCTGGTCTCTTCTTAATCACCACTCATTTCTTAGCTCCAGCTGACCAGCATCAATAGTCCCAGTAACTCAAAGGTTCGCTTTAGTAGGTCTGGTACTACTGAGATGATTCTCAGCCCCAGGTAACCAAAACCACAGAATCTTCACAATCAAAACAACATGGCCCTGATCAGAGTCTTTAATCTTCCCTCTGAAATTTCACCAGCCAGACTTCGATCTTCTGCACTGTTCTCAACATTATCTTCCAAGCTCCTACAGAAGCTCTTAACATCCCAATAGGTCTTCTAGATCAAAGTTCCAAAGTCCTTCCACAGTCCTCCCCCAAAACATGGTCAAGTTGTCACAGGAATACCCCACTATGCTGGTACCAATTTGTCGTAGTCAGGGTTTCTATTCCTGCACAAATATCATGACCAAGAAGCAAGTTGGGGAGGAAAGAATTTATTCAGCTTACACTTCCACATTGCTGTTCATCACTAAAGAAAGTCAGGACTGGAACTCAAGCAGGTCAGAAAGCAGGAGCTGATGCAGAAGTCATGGAGGAATGTTACCTACAGCTTGCTTCCCCTGCCTTGCTCAGCCTGCTTTCTTCTAGAACCCAAGACTACCAGCCTAGGGATGGCACCATTCACAGTGAGTCCTCCCGCTTTGATCACTAGTTGAGAAAATGCCTTACAGCTGGATCTCATGAAGACAATTCCACAGCTGAGGCTCCTTTTTCTGTGATAACTCCAGCTTGTGTCAAGTTGACACACAAAACTAGCTAGTACAGACCTAATAGTAAGTTCAAAAGAATTTTTCACACTAGAGAGATGGACTTTGATTTAAAATACTTGCCTTGCTCTTCTGAGAGGTTCTACCAGAGCCTGACAAATACAGAGGCAGATGCTCACAGCCAACCATTGGACTGAGAACAGGGTCCCCAAAGGAAGAGTTAAGAGAAAGGACTGAAGGAGCTGAGGGGATTTGCAACCCCATAAGAAGAACAACAATATCAACCATCTAGACACGCCAGAGCTCCCAGGGTCTAAACCACCAACCAAAGCATACACATGAAGTAACCCATGGCTCCAGCTGCATGTATAGCAGAGGATAACCTTGTAGGGCATCAGTGGGAGAAGGGGCCCTTGGTCCTGTGAAATCATGATGCCCCAGTACAGGGAATGACAGGGCAGGGAGGTGGGAGGGAGTGGGTGAATGGGTCGGGGAGCACTCTCATAGAAGCAGGGGAAGGGAAGATAGGATAGAGTTTCTGGAGGGGAAAATCAAGAAGGGGGTTAACATTTGAAATATAAATGAAGAAAATAACCAATAAAAGAAAAGAAAAATGTTCCCAGAAAAATGAATATTTAAAAATAAATATATCTGTGAGGTCTGGGTTTGGTTGACAGATCTTACCTAGAAATAGAAAGTTAAAAAAGCCATCATGGAAAATTTCTGAACTCAATCTTGGATTCTGCACACAAGCACACATGCACACAAATGTGCATATACACAGGCAGACCACACACATTCACATAAAAATAAATAAGAACAAAAGGATAGTTTTTCATTTTGCTCAGAATAAATGGACATCAAAGCATTATGACATATAAAACAAAGCTGAAATTAAAAAAAACAACGAATATTTCATTAATTGCTCAGATATACAAACATTGCGAGATAGACAATAGTTACCTTCTGTCTTAGGGTTTCTCTTGCTGTGATGAAACACCATGACCAAAAATGACAAGGGAAGAAAGAGTTTATTTCATCTTACAACTTCACATCACAGTCTGTCATCAATAGAAATCAGGGCAGGAACTCAAGGCAAGATCCTGGAGGCAGAAGCTGAAGCAGAAGCCATGGAAGAATGCTTTTCACTTGCTTGCTCTTCGTGACTTATTCAGCCTGATATCCTACAGCACCCAAAACCATCTACCCAGGGGTAATACTGTTCCACATCAATCATCAATTAAGAAAATGCCCTATGGATTTGTCTACAGGCAAATACTACAGAGGCATTTTCTCAATTGCGATTTCTCCTTAGATGAGCATGGCTTATGTAGAGTTGAGGTAAAAACTAGCCAGCAAAATAACCAAGAGGCAGAGATGGGAGAGTAGTTTGATCGATCGGATTATAAACAGCATAACTATGAAGGGAACAAGTCTAGAGTCCGAATGTAAAATATGATGCATTTTTATTAAATAAGTAGTTATTAGCTTGCTCTTGTCACAAAAGGTACCTACATGAAATGATACAGGCCAATCTGCTTTAACATAGTAACCATGCCATAATGTAATTGCATACCATAGCATCTTCTTGTCAGTATCAAATATACACAATGAAATGAATTTAAAATAGTAGTCTTTGTTTTTACTTCTATTACCACAACGTTCCTCCAAAAACAACTATACTTGCATTCAACCAACCCCATGTAGGAAACCTACATGGAATCATAAGGTCCTGAATCATTCACACTGTGATGTTTCAAATACTCAAGGACATTTCATCTATTTTAACTTAGTCCCCAAGTCCCTGGTATTGATGATAACACACTTAGTAGAAATGGGAAAAAATAGTCAAATTGGTTCATTTTGTTACTTTGCTTTTAATCAATTCATTACATATTTATTGACTAGGCAAATCACTGGGTTAGGACATCAGAATATAGGAAGGTTTCCAACAATGAGTGTCTTCCACATACAGGGAATGGTTATATAATGACTGCAATCCTATGAGTCATAAAAGATTTGATTTAACAGGCCATGGGTAAAAATAGAAGAAATGCTTAAAAGCAACACAGCAATGTTGAGATTTAGTTGAACAATTGAGTCATAATATTTTTATTGAAATCTGTCCTGAATAATTTGAATAAATCACTCAAAGTTAAGATGGATTTGTTATCAAGTAGATGGGACATTAGGATTCAAGGATTCTCTCTTGTGTAGAGCTTTCAGAAGGCTCTAGGCAGGAATATAAAATATGTTCATATGGCCACAGACTGAAGTAAAATTGTGAGAAAAAGTTTCTAGTAACTCTTATCTCTGTTCTTATGAACTTTTTCATGATACTTGAATGTTAAATATATAGCAAATCTAGTAAAAGAAACTTTCAGTACATGATGTACTCCATTTTGATTTCCTGGGATACAGACCGTGTGGCTCACAAGCAATGATGTGCACTGATCTTCCTGTTAGCTATCTAGTATGGAAAGAGCTCTCCGAAGGCTTGTACTTCTTGCCATGTCAACTCATCCACTGTTTCACAGCATCAGAGGTCATATTATATAAACATGCCCTCCAGTTCCCGGACTGGAAGTGAGGATAATGGAGGAGAAACAAGGTTTGAAATGTACACAGCCAGAAGGCAGCCTGTGGAGAAATTCCCTGCAATCAGTAGTGTGAAATTCTAAGCAGTCCCTTCGATTCTTATGAAGCCTAGTCAAAACAAAAATTGCAGCCTGTCAAGAATGTATTCAATAATGTAACGTTTCCAGTTGTAAACATGAGGTACATTTTTCAATGGGAGTTGTGCATAAAGTTGAACTTCCCAGAATTCTGTGGCTGTTCTTGTTGATGTTAATAGGTCAAATACCTATAAGTAAGCCACAGTGAACCAGGACATTAAAATGGGAGGCTGTCTGTGGCATTATCTGTGAAGTACTGCATGTTTTCTTATCACAATGGATGTATCTTGTCTTGATGCTGTCTGGCATGTCCAGACAAATCAGTGAGTCAGATTGCCACTGAAGTTCCAAAACTGCCTGAAGAGACGAATGTTCTAGTGACAAACCCTCCATCCATGTCGATCAGGAAGTCATTGTATGCAAGCGGAGAGCAATTAGATCTCACCATTATTCAGGTCAACGCAACATTGGCATGATCTGCAAATGCATGTTTCTCTGGGCATTGCCTTCAAATTCATTTTGCCTTTTTATATTTATTGATCATGCCAAAAGTAAAAAGAAAATATTGTCTTACAAAAATGTATGAAGCAACAATGTAGTTAATTTTAACTACAAATATTCAAATATATGTATGTGAGCACGCATGCATGTACACATGCACAGGGGCACGTGTGCACGAACGCCCACACATAGAAAGAGATGTTTGCAATTTTGTTTTGTTTGTGATACCTGTCAGTTTTTTAATTTTAAATGCATTTCTCTTTTATCTAAGAATATGTCTTGCTTATATAATTGCACATATCATTGTCTAATCTTAATTTTATATTTCTGGAATCTAAAGCATAGGCAACTGTGAAATGGAGAGCATAGCTTTTAGTGCAATGTCTGCCTCATAAGCCCTCAAGACCTAGTTCTTAGTATTAAGTGTAAACAAATAGCACAGTGCCAGGCACACAGTGAATTCTAAGGTCTCATTTCTTCCCATACCAAGCTGAAAAATTCGCTTGACCATTTAAGAACTTAATGACTCTACCGAATTAAAACTGACCTTAACAAAAAAGCAAGACTTATGTTACATTAATATTTTTCAACTTTATGATCTATATCTGGGCCAGAACTTGTAGGCTGGAAATGTCAAGAATCAGGCAGGGTATCATAATACTAGAATATAATACAGAGTCCCCAAACTTTATAGAATTTCCACGGAGACAATACGCTCATTTGTACATTGCCTCTCTCCTAGTTGAATTATAAAAGATACATGCAATACTATTCTACTCCTATTTCTTTCAAAAAGTTTTACCATTTATTTTCCCCATCCATGTTATTTCCAATATTCATTGTTATGTTCTTTAGAAAAAAAATCAGGGTTACATATACCTCGGAGAATTTCTTCTGTAATACACTCACAATTTTCCTGTAAACTTCTGAAATGTGCTTCACTTTCTTACACCTACACCCATTCAGTTCTCCTCTATACCGAGTTGTGTAGGATATCTTTTCATGACCATTTTTATCTTTCACTCTGATACCTTCCCTTCTTCCCCATCTTTCCCTTCTTCTCTGTCTAGTGTGCTGTCCCCACCCACAACACTCCTACCTCGTTTCCTAACATCAGCAGCGGCACAGTTTTACAGAAACACCCTCCAGAAACAGCTAATTGCTCAGGGAATTGTTACTCCCTAAAGCCAATGGGAAACTTTTGGAATCTCCTATTAGTCTCAGACTAAAATCCTACCTCAATCAGAGATAATTATTAAACTAAGCAAAAGGATTTCAATAGTCTTCTCAAATTGATCCCAAAGATGCCTCCTGAAGTGAGGCTGCTTCATTCAGCTTTAGCCACTTTCAATTAACTCACTGCACAAAGAACTCCCAAGAGACCAGGAGCAAACAAAATACAAATTGCAAACAAATGGAAATATTTGAAGCAATTAAGCCCTTGGTGGCTTAACTCCAGGGTGCCCAGAAGTCTTGTTCAAGGCCAAGGACCCAATTGGATAGGTAAAATAATCTATTCAATCTGGTGAAGCAACAAATACTTGATAAATTTAAGCTGGGTAGAGAGTTACACTATACAATTGGTAAGAGGTGGGGAGAGAAAAAGACTTTTGAACTGGAAGAATGATTTAGCACTCCCTACAGCCCAATTCCAGAAGTTAATGTCCACATCTCTACTTCACTTTGCAAACACAACCTCCTTTACTTCCTAACAGAGCACAGTATCCCACTATAAAACTATTTCATAACTCCTTGAGACCCTGATAGATAATCTAGGCCACGTGCTCCTTTAAATGCCTGCACCACTAGTAGAACTAAGTAGTTCCCACATAAGCAAAATTGCAAATTGACAGAAGAGCCAGGAGAGAAAAGGAGATTAAAATTGTAGTAGTAGCTGGGAAAGTAAACAGAAAATGAAGCAAAGAACTCTATGGGTGAGATTGGAGTAATGAAGTAACTGGAAATTAATTTTAAAAGAAGTCCTCAGAGTGAATCCCAGTGGCTGTGCCTATCTGATGTGGAGGTCAGAGAAGCATTTCAAAGGTGCTTAAGGTTCGACTGAGTGCTGGATTACAGAAGGCTCCTGCCAAGCTTCTGGGAGGAAGGCAGTGGCTAAGTCCCCATCCTTCTTCCACTCACTCTTCCCTCCACTCCCCTCCCACTGTTATCAATGGTGACAAGGCAGCTGCGAGCAAGAGTTTTGGGACTGAAGAGCTTATCTGTAATAACAGCTTATCTGTGGCTGGCAGTAAACCCTGAGGTTAAAACTAAAGAAATTCTGTCCCTCCTGCCATTTCTCTTTCTCCTCAATGCTATTTCAGTTCTCCCACAAGCCTCTTCCCCTGTGTTATGCACTTCAATCAATCAAGCAAGTAATAAGCATATTCAAGCACCATTGTACTCTTGGAATCATGGAAAACTCCCAAGGCACAAGGGTAGAGAAGACACTCTCCCTGATACTGAAAACTTACATGGCTGTAGAGGACACAGAGTGTAAACATTTAAGAGCAAAAGAAGCTGGACAGCAAGGGGTCTTTGTTGAATTACAGTGCAGGTGAGTAGACTCTGAGTTCAAAGTAGAAAGAGTTCATTCAGGCCCTGTCAGTTCTGTCCCCGTGGAGGCCTGACAGAAGAGACATGTAGTAGACAAATCTGGAGCAGACAGACAGCTGGAAAAGGCTCAAACCATGAGTGAAAACCATTTCACAGAAAACAAAAAAGAGCTAGCTTCTAGAGAGAGTGGGTCGGCCTGGTAAAAATTTCCAAGGCAATGATAGAAAGGAAAAGTCAGCTCAGACTCTGGAAGCCTTTGAATATCAATTTTCAAGAGTTTTGGCCTTCTTCTGCTAGTTGTGGGAAACGAAGAAGCTCTTAAAGAATTACAATCTAGAGTCCCTCCATTGCTTTCTGGAAAATGAATACTGAGGTGTACATAGCTACACATGTAAATTTATTGATGAATGTTTTATCCTCTGTCTGTTCTCTGCCAAGGATATGAGCTCTTAAGAAGGAGAATGTCAAAGATGGCCTGAGGAGTAATACAAGAGAACAATCCTATACAACAAGAATCAATGTTTTCAAGTCAGAATAATTTTAAATGTAGTGAAAGGAAGAAAATGGATAAAAATGGTAGTGCCCTTGCCCCACCCAAAAATGTAGTGATAATATAAAAATAAAATATAAAGCTGAGGTTAAGAATAGAAGGCACAGAGATCGTACTTGACTGAAAAATTTAACATATAACAAAATATTAATAGATATGGTTGGATGGCATGCATTTATGCATGCATATGTTTATAAATGGGCATAATAAATATATGAGAAGGCAATCATCATAACCTGCATCAAGCTCAACATCTCACTCAGTGTATAAGAAATTGAATAATTCTGGCACCTTCAGTAGATGGCATCTCTCGTTTACATACTTATTCGCTAATGGAAATGTGGCAGGTCTCAGTGGATTCCCCTTCACTGCAGTCATGACTACTGAAGGCTGTTCCGTGATGATGGTGATACTTGGTAGAGGGACCATGGTCACTGCTGCCCAGCTCTACCTGCATGCAGCATCAGTTAAAGTGATGAGGGCTTGATGCTTGTGCAAAGTACCCTGGCTTGTGTCTCTATCACGAGCTTTACTGCTGCCCCCAACTACTGCCACAGGCCTAGCATGCCTGCTTCAGGACGCTGTGCCATCGTTTGCTTTAGAAACTAAAGAAGAAAATAAATTATCGGTACTCAATCTTTTGATGGATGTTGCCCCCTTAACCATAATCCAGCCAAAAGAAAGTCTCATTGAGAGGCTTGATAAATTCAGATTTGCCTTGCCTTATTAATAACTGAGCCATTGTCCTTTATCCATCAGAGCCTCTTCATCCTTTGTTTGTGGAATGTGGTGCTGAGGAAAATGTGTGCTGTGTGATAGATATTTAGAAAACCTTCCCACTCTGCCTCAAATAGGATCAGATACAGGGTTCAAGACAATGCAGAAAATCACAGACACCTGTGATGAAACACAGATTATCTGCTGTGTCTTTTCCTGTTTTCTAAAAACTGTATCAACTCTGCCAAAATCCAAATTCTAGTTTGGATGCCTGGACTCCAAGTCAATATTTATTCCATTGTAGTCATAATGGGCAATTATGTCCATAGCTAGAAGATTGGATGTTGAAGCAGCAGCGAAATTTCACAAACCCAGTAAAGACCACTCTGTACTTTCTCTAAACCTAACTCCAACGATCGTCATGAGGACCAACATAGTCAGTACATATCAATAACCTGCCCCAAACAACTGAGTGGATGTCAGGTATTCCCACCCAGATAAAGCATGTATGCAACTTCAAGGACATGTCAAGGATAAGATCAAAGAATGTTTTTATTCACATGTAGTCCAGTTTGACTTCTCACTCAAAGAGAGCATCCTGATCAGTATCTTGAGTTCTGGAACTATAGATGTGAACCATTATGCCATATACATATGTGCATACACACACACATACACACACACATACAGACACACCCACATACACAACATACACACATACATACACACACATACACATATACATACATACACACACATACACACACACACATACATACACACATACACATATACATACATACACACACATACACACACATACATACACACATACACACATACATACACACACACATACACACATACATACACACACACATACACACACCCATACATACACACACACACACACACACACACACACACACACACACATTGAAGTCTTGACTTCAGCTCCATAGCATTAGCATTTCAAACCCTATTCTAGATACAAACAAAACAAAGGTAGCACGCTGAAGTTCATAATAAACCAGTATTCCACACATAAGAATTTCCTCTCAAGAATAATGATATCAAATGAAACCAAAATAAGTAACATGTATCTTTGCGTCTTGTGAAGAAGGAAGGTGAATCTCCACGTTACATTTATTCCCTTGTTGTTCTTAAGTTCTACAGGGAGACGCTTTCAGATGGACCGATTAGACTAGGCGTGTTGTTCCATATCCATGCAGATAGCAGCCTCTCTGAGAATGGACCCATAAGGATAATTTTTGCAAATATAGATGTCCAAAAGGTGAAAATGTTAGTGCCATAGCCAGTCCTGGCATGTAGATCTTATAAAATGATTGCATTGGATAACGGGAGCAGACACTTTAAAGTTCAGGAGACCATCAAGCTGAAAGCAGACATTAGAATCTGTACGCCTGGAGCTACAGGAATATAAACATAAAGACACAAAAGGTCAGTCTTCCTCAGCGGCTGAATCACAGTCAAGAGAAATACATTTCTAGAAATAACTCAAAATACTTGTGCCATTGAATGAATCGTGGGTCTGGTTCACATTTATCCCTACCCACGCCATTTAACTTCATGGTCTGCAGAGCACAGAAGATCTTTGCATGGTGACATAACCTGCATCCTACTGCCCTCTTCTTCGGTTTAGCAGTAATGTGAAAATTCAGAAATTTGGTGACCACACCAAAGACTCTCCTACTTAAAAGTATGTATTACCAGACTGCAATTTGCTGTATACAAAATGGGAAATGAAGGATCCCTGTGTTCTTTCATTTATAATACATTTGAATCCACATCACCAAAAATGGGCAGGCCTTCATTATCCGGGTTAAGCGTTATCCCTTAATCAATTTAGGCATTAACAGGAAAAATAAGTGAATAAGAACAATATATGAGACCGACAAATTAGTCTTCAGAAAATGATAGCCTTGCAAACATTAAGGGGAAACATGGTGATGATGATGTTTTAGTAGTAGTAGTGGTGGTGGTGGTAGGAGGAGGAGGAGGAGGAGGAGGAGGAGGAGGAGGAGGTAGTGGTGGTGGTGGTGGTGGTGGTGGTGGTGGAGGTGGTGGTGGTGGTGGTGGTGGTGGTGGTGGTGGTGGCGGCGGTGGCGGTTGTGGTGAGGGTGGGGGTGGTGGAGGTGGTGGTGATGGTTGAGGTGGTGGTGATGGTGGTGGTGGTGGTGGTGGCGGTAATGCTGACAACCGCAATGCTGACCACTGGACTGTTACCTGGGATCTGTTCCATTCTCCGGCTCTTTTATTTCTGAGTCAGTCTGTCTTTTCCATTTGTCTATTTAATGTGATTTACCCAAATCAGGGGAGAACATTTTAGACACTGACGCATTATCTCTCATTTCCAGTGATGGCTAAGGATAGAGAGTATTTTTATGTAAACCCAATTCCAAATTCCCTCTCCTCCCCAATAATTCCTGTACTATCTTTCACTCTAGATCAATAGAATATGTACATTATTGTTTAACATTTGTATTTTCCAGGCAGGACTCTGTATTCCTTCAGTACACACCTGTGAAACTCGACATAGTAGTAGTAAGACATCTGGTAAGAGTAGTAATATGTAGTAAGACATTTGGGAAGAGCAAATCTACTCTGGCAGGCATTTCCTTCTAGTTTCATCCCCTCCCAGTTAGTTTCCTTATGCACTAATAGTCCTTAAATCTTTCCTGACATCCTGCTATATAGCTCTAAAATATAGTTGGTAAGTAGCACATCATAGAGACGGTTGCAGCCAAGAAAATAATTTCAAGCAGCAGAAATGTTTCTGGATTTTCCAATTTTTCATAAACACAAAATATGCTTGATTTTATTTGTTGAGTTGCCTCAGTTGAGGCAGGGTTTTATGTAGCCCAGGCTGACCTCAAATATGCTGACTCTACAAGGGTAACATTGAAATTCTAATCTTCCTGTTTACTGGCATCCATCTTTATATCCACTCTAAATATAGGAATTTTGTTTCCTTTCACATCGTTGTTTTATGGCTCTGATGTTCTAGTCATAAGGAGTCCATTTGGGACTATAAATAATTGTTTCTGGATATAACTCTTTCCCCAAAGTGTGGAGTTTCAATATTTCCTCTCTCTGATAGAAGAAAGGAGAGGAATTGGCCACCCCAACTTCACCAGCAAGCAAAAGTCCTGAAAGGAAGCCTTGTGCTCCTGGCACAAGCAAGCAGGCTGTTCCTACATCACAAACAGCTGCAGCAGGTTTCCTGCAGAAGGCATTAACAGAAGAAGAAAATAATTAGAAATCAATCAACAAGAACAATGCAATTTCATATGCAAACCAAGGCAATCGTGGAGATCCCCACACAGTTGTAATATTACTAATGTCCCAGTATAAGGAAGGGGCCCTTTCATACAGAATATGAATAAGTCAGATGCAGAGGATCAGCCAAGCATGAGGATATAAGAGTGAGAGGGGGTCCCAAACTGGAAGACTTCGCTGTAATACATAAACGACAGTCTTATCAAATTTCAACGAGGAAAAATTGAAAATCAACACCGTGATTCCATACTCTATTATTTTGTAATTAAAACTAGTATTAGTCAACTATCTGGGAGAACTCATAATTTTAACTGTAATCTATGTATTTATTTATTTATTTATTTTTACTTTAATAAGTTTTTAATTAAAATACAATTTGCATCACTTACCCCTCTCTTTCCTCCCTTTCCTCCCTTCAAATCTTCCCAACTATCCTCCCTCAAAGCTCTCCAAAACCCCTCACTCTCAAGGCACTATCTCTTTTCCTTTATTATTGTTACATACAAAAACACATACAGACACACATACATGTCTGTGTGTTTCTGATTGTCCATGTATGTGAGTATGATTACACAAATACATATAAATGCAACCTGCTGAGTCTGAGTTTTCAATTTTTTTTATTTAACTTAATTTTTTTCCTTACTTACTTTACATCCCGCTCATTGCCCCCATCCCAGTCACATCTCCTACAATCCTTCCCCATCCCAGCCTCTCCTTCTCCAGTGAGCATGTGTCCCACCCTGGTTATCCCCTCAACCCTGTTACTTCAAGTCTCTGCAAGGCTAGGGGCTTCCTCTTTCACTGAAGCCATCAAGGCAGTCCATAGAAGTACATATCCCACGTACCAGGCAACAGCCCAGAATGAGATAGCCTTCCATTTCAGTTGTTCAGCACCCACATGAAGGTCAGGCTACATATTTGTTACATATGTCCAGAAGGCCTTGGTGTAGCCTGTGTATGTTCTTTGATTGGTGGTTCAGACACTGAGAGCCCCAAAGGTCCAGGTTAGTTGACTCTGTTGGTCTTCCTGTAGAATCCCTATCCACTTCGGGGCCACAATTCATCTTCCTGTTCTTCTGTAAGAGACCCCAAACTCCACCCACTGTTTAGCTATGGGTGTCTATAACTATCTGAGTCAGCTGCTGGGTATAGTCTCTCAGAGGACAAGATGCTCCTGTCTGCAAGCACACTAGGATATCATTAATAGTGTTAGGGATTGGTACTTGCCCATGGGATGGGTCTCAAGTTGGCCATTTTGTCTGTTGCTCCCTCCCTTGGAGACAGGATAAATTTAGAATTGGTGTCTCTATCACTCCACAGGGTTTCCTGCCAGGCTACAGAAGGGGGCGTCTTCAGACTCAGCATCCCCAATGTCATGAGGCACAGCTACGTTCACCCCTATTGATCTTAGGCAACTCCATTATCACTGGTCTCTCTGTCTGTCCCTGGAGATGGCTCCCACCTCCTGACCTCCCCCCCCCATCGGTTGTGGATTTCCACTCAGTTTCTTGGCCATGTAGCCATATCTCCTGTCCTTCCCTGCATATGAACCTGAACCCCATATTCTCCTTCCCACACTCTCCTTCCCTGTTCCCTCCCTGCCTCTTATGACTTTTAGTCCCCCATTTTAGTGAAATTCGGGCATTCTTGCTTGTGCCTTCCTTCTTGTTTAGCTTCACTGGGTCTGTGAAGTATATCACAGTACCTATATTTTTGGCTAATAACCACTTTTAAGTGAGTACATACTAGGCAGGTCCTTTTGCAACTGGGTTACCTCACTGAGGATAATATTCTCAAGTTCCACACATTTCCTGCAAAATTTATATCTGTTTTTAACAGCTGAAGAGCATTCCATTGTATAAATTTACATTTTCTTTCACCATTCTTCAGTTGAGTTTCCAGTTTCTGGCTATTGAAAATAAAACTGCCAATCTGCGTCACAGAGTTAACCCTGTGGTACAGCTCTCCTTATACAAATCCCGCCTGGAGAAAGTTGGCCTCCCAGAAGTGGTGTTACTCCTAACTTCACAGGTGAGACCAGCACTTTTGCTCCAAGAATTGGTCAAAGAGGAACGTGCCAGGAGACTACAGGGCACAGGAACTGCAGAGCACCGAGGGGCAGGATCCTTCAGGTTTCTGTCAGTGCCCCCAGAGCAAACCCTGTGACACAGCTTGACACACCCAAATCCCACCTGGAGAGAATTAGTCTCCCAGGAGTGATGACACACCTAAGATCACAGGCTCACAAGCTCACGGGCCCATAGGAGGGACAAGCTCCAGTCAGACACAGCAAGACCAACATCTCATGCTACTTTCTCAAAAATTGACCAAATAATTGGTCACAAAACATGCCTCAACAAATACAAGAAGATTGAAATAATCACACATATCCTATCTGATCACTATGGACCAAGGCTGGTTTTCAATAACAACAAAATCAACAGAAAGCCGACCTATACATGGAAGCTAAACAATGCTATATTCAGTGATAACTTGGTCATTGAAGAAATAAAGAAAAAATTAAAGTCTTTTTATACTTAAAAGAAAACAAAGACACAACATGCCAAAATTTTGGGACACGATGAAAGCAGTGCAGAGAGGAAAACACATAACTCAGAGGGCCTCCAAAAGGAAACTGGAAAGAGCATACACTAGCAGCTTGACAGCACACCTAACAGCTCTAGAATAAAAAGAAGCAAATACACCTGAGAGGAGTACACGGCAGGAAATAATTAAACTCAGGGCTGAAATCACCCAAGTAGAAACAAAAAGAACTATACAAAGAAACAGCAAAACCAGGATCTGGTTCTTTGAGAAAATAAAATAAATTAGATTAACCCTTAGCCAGACTAACCAGTAGGTACAGACACAGTATCCAAATGAACAAAATCAGAATGAAAAGGAGACATAGCAAAAGAAACTGAAGAAAACAAAACAAAAAAAAAACAAAAAACAAAAAACAAAAAACAAAAAAAAAAACCCATCAGATCTTACTACAAAATGTACTCAACAAAACTGTAAAATCTGGATGAAATGGATAATTATCTAGACAGATACCAGTGCCAAAATTAAATCAGGACAGATAAACCATCTAAACAGTCCCAAAACCCTTAAAGAAACAGAAGCACTTCCAACCAGATGTGTTTAGACCCTGGAGTGATGAGACACCTAAGATCACAGGCTCACAGAAGCACTCCCAACCAAAACCAGATGTGTTTAGACCAGATGTTCTAGACCAGATGGGTTTAGAACAGAATTCTATCAGCCCTTCAAAGAAGACCTAATACTAATACTGTCCAAAGTGTTCTACAAAATATAACAGAGGGAACACTACCCAATTTGTTCTATAAAGCCACAATTACACTTATACCTAAACCACACTAAAACCCAACAAAGAAGGGAAACTTCAGACCAATTGCCCTCATGAATATTGATGTAAAATTACTCAATAAAAAATCCTCACAGACTGAATCCAAGAGCACATCGAAAGGAACATTCATGATGATCAAGTAGGCTTCATCCCAGAGATGCAGGGATGGTTCAGTATACATAGAGCCATCAATGTAATCCACCCCATAAATAAACTCAAAAAGACCCCAAAACAAACAAACAAACAAAACACATGATCATCTCATTAGATGCTGAGATAGCATTTGGCAACATTCAACACTCCTTTATGACAAAAGTCTTGGAAAGTTCAAGAATTCAACACCTGTACCTGAATATACTAAATATATTCTGTATATTCTGTATATATTTAGTATATACTGAATATACTAAAAAGCAATATACAGCAAACCAGTAGCTAACATCAAACTAAATGGAGAGAAACTTGAAGCAATCCCACTAAAATCAGAAACTAGACAAGGCTGCCCACTCTCTCCCTCCATATTCAAAATAGTGCTTGAAGTTCTAGCCAGAGCAATTAGAAAAAAAATAGAGGTCAAAGGGGTACAAATTAGAATGGAAGAAATTAAAATATCGCTATTTGGAGATGAAGTGATACTTAAATGACCACAAAATATCCACCAGAGAACACCTGATGAACAACTTCAGCTGGATATAAAGTTAACAAATCAGCAGCCTTCTACTCAAAGGACAAACAGGCTAAGAAAGAAATTAGAGAAATGACATCCTGTACAAGAGTCCCAAATAATGTATAATGCCTTAGTGTGGCTCTAACCAAGCAAGTGAAAGATCTGTATGACAAGAACTTCAAGTCTCTGAAAACAGAAATCGAAGAAGGTCTCAGAAGATGGAAAGATCTCCCATTCTCATGGATTAGCAGGATTGACATAGGAAAAATGTCCATCTTGATGAAAGGAATCTACAGATTCAATGCAATCCCCATCAAAATCCCAACTCAATTCTTCAAAGAGTTAGAAAGAACGATTTGCAAATACATTTGGAATAACAAAAAGCCCAGGATAGCAAAAGCTATACTCAACAATAAAATAACTTCTGGGGGAATCACCATCCCTGACCTCAAGCTGTATTACTGACCAATAGTGATTAAAACTGTATGGTATTGGAACAGAGACAGGCAGGTAGATCAATGGAAAAGAATTGAAGCCCCAGAAATGAACTCACATGCCTATGATCACTTGGTCTTTGATGAAAGAGCTAAAACCATCCAATGGGAAAAAGATAGCATTTTCAACAAATGGTTCTGGTTCAATTGGGGGGTCAGCATGTTGAAGAATGCAAATCGATCCATTCTTATTTCCTTGTACAAAGCTCAAGTCCAAGTGGATCAAGGACCTCCACATAAAACCAGATACACTGAAATGAATAAAAGAGAAAGTGAGGAAGAGTCTCGAACACATGGGCACTGGGGAAAATTTCCTGAGAAGAACACCAATAGCTTATGCTCTAAGATCAACAATCAATAAATTAGACTTCATAAAATTGCAAAGCTTCTGTAAGGCAAAGAACACTGTCAATAGGACAAAATGGCAGCCATGAGATGGGGAAAAGATCTTTACTAATTCTACATCCAATAGATGACTTATATCCAATATTTACAAAGAACTCAAAAAGTTTACACTCCAGAGAACCAAATAACCCTACTAAAAATGAACAGAGCTAAACAAAGGATTCTGAACCGAGGAATATCAAATGGCAAAAAAAGCATCTAAAGAAAAATTCAACATCTTTAGTCATCAGGAAATGCAAATCAAAACAACCTTGATATTCCACCTCACACAGGACAGAATGGCTAAGATTAAAAAAAAAAAAAAAAAAAAAAACCTCAGGTGATAATAGATGCTGGTGAGGATGTGGAGAAAATGAACACTCCTCCATTGTTGATGGGATTGTAAGCTGTTACAACCACTCGGAAAATCAGTTTGTAGGTTTCTTGGAAAATTGGATATAGTACTATCTGAGGACCCAGCCAAACCACTCCTGGGTGTATACCCAAAAATTGCTCCAACATATGGCAAGGACACATGTACCACTATGTTCATAGCAGTCTTATTTATAATCCCCAGAAACTGGAAAGAACCCAGATGTACTTCAACAGAGGAATGGATACAGAAAATGTGGTACATTTACTCAGCTATTAAAAACAATGACTTCATGAAATTCATAGGCAAATGAAATAAAAATTATCATCCTGAGTGAGGTAACCCAGTCACAGAAGAACACACATATTATTCAGTCACTCATAAATGGATATTAGCCCCAAAGCTCAGAATACTCAAGATATAATTCATAGACCACATGAAACTCAAGAAGTAGGACGACCAAAGCATAGATGCTTCAGTCCTTCTTAGAAGGGGAAACAAAACACTCAAAGGAGGAAACATGGTGACAAACCATGGAGCAGAGACTTAAGTAAAGGCCATCCAGAGACTGCCCCACCTGGAGTTCCATCCCATGTACAGACACCAAACTCAGACCCTATTGTGGATGTCAAGAAGTGCTTGCTGACAAGAGCCTGATATAGCTGTCCCCTGAGAGGCTCTGCCTAAGCCTAACAAATACAGAGGTGGATGCTGGCAGTCAACCATTGGACTGAGCACAGGGTCCCCAATGAAGGAGTTAGAGAAAGGACTGAAGGAGCTGAAGGGTTTTGAAAACCCATGGGAAAAACAACAATATCAACCAACCATACCTCCCAGAGCTCACAGAGACTAAACCACCAATCAAAGAGTATACATGGAGTGACTCACGTTCCCTGTAGCATATGTAGCAGAGGATGGCCCCTTATTGAACATCAGTGGGAGAAGACGACCTTGGTCCTGTGAAAGCTAGATGCCCCAGTGTAGCTCAATGCTAGGGCAGTGAGGTGGGAGTGGGTGGCTGGGTGGGGAAGCACCCTCACAGAAGCAGGGCGAGGAGAGATAGGATAGGGGTTTCCAGAGGGGAAACCTGGAAATGGGAAAACATTTGAAATGTACATTAATAAAATATCCAATTTTAAAATAAATACATACACACAAAATATTGCTGCTATGAACATATTTGAGCAAGTGTCTTTGTAGGACTTTAGAGCTTCTTTTGGGTATATGCCCAGGATTGGTATAGCTGGGTGTTGAGGTAGAACTATTCCCAGTTATCTGAGAAACTACCAAATGGATTTGCAAAGTGGTTGTACAAGTATGCACCTCCCACTTGTGATGGAGGGCACCTCCCTCCAGCAGTGGAGGAGTGTTTCCCTTTCTCCACATCCTTGCAAGCATCTGTTATCTCTTGAGATTTTGATCTTAGCCACTCTGATATGTGTAAGGTAGAACCTCAGAGTTGTTTTGATTTTAAGTTCCCTGGTGACTATTGTCTCTGAACATTTCTTTAAGTGCTTCTCTGCCATTCGAGATTCCTCTATTGAGAATTATATGTTTAGCTCTGTACCCCATTTTTAAATTGGGTAATTTGGGATGTTAGTGGCTAACTTCTTGAGTTCTTTGTACATTTTGGATATTAGCCCTCTATCAGATGTAGGGTTGGTGAAGATCCTTTCCAAATCTATAGACTGACAGTTTGTTCCATTGACCATGTGCTTTGCCTTACAGAAACTTTTCAGTTTCATGAGATTCCATTTGTCAATTGTTGATCTTAAAGACTAAGCCATTGATGCTCTTTTCAAGAAATTGTCTCCTGTACCAATGCATTCAAGAGTATTTCCCACTTTTCTTTTCTAGGAGATTTAATGTATCTGGTTTTGCACTGAGGTCCTTGATCCACATGAACCTGAGTTTTGTGCAGGGTGATAAATATGGCTCTATTAACATTCTTCTACATGTAGACGTCCTATTAGGCCAGCGTCATTTGTTGAAGATGCTTTTATTTTTACATTGTGAGATATGGATTCTTTATTAAAACCCAAGTGTCAAGAGGTCTGTGTATTTACTTTTCGGTCTTCAATTCAATTCCATTGATCAATATGTCTGTGTCTAATACCATACAGTTTTTATCACTATTGCTCTGTAGTACAGCTTGAGATTAAGGACAGTCACTCCTCTCAGAGTTCTATTATTATGCAGGACTATTTTGGCTACCTTGAGTTTTTTGTTGGTCCACATTTCAAGATGTAACAATGTGCTGCTCATTCCCAAAGACATTAATTGAAGAGTTAAAATAAGAAGAAGCTTGTCTTTGCCCATGGCATCCGTAATGCCCTCTGTTCCACTACCAATTCAGCAAAGTGTTTGTCCACTGTCTCTCGCTTAACGTATTATTTTTGACTCTTCATGATATCACCTTTAACTATTTCCAAGAAAAATGGGAAAAGTGTTTATGCTCATTTAAAAATTAAATGTATAATATTTGTTTCTAACTGGTTCATTTCAGCCCTGATTTTGATTATTTCCTGCCTTCTTCTCTTCTTTGGTGTGCTTACTTCATTTTTCTCCTAGAGCTTTGAAGTATATTTTTATTGGATAATTATTTATTTACATTTCAAATGTTATTCCATTTTCCAGTTTCCAATCATAAGTCTCCTATCCCATCCTCCACCCCCTTCTGCTATGAGCTTATTCCCACTCCCCAACCACCCCCACCTCCCGCCTCCCTGCTTTGCCACCCTCACATTTCCTACACTGGGGGATCCAGCCTTGGCAAGACCAAGGGATTCTCTTCCTATTGGTGCCAAACAAGGCCATCCTCTGCTACATATGCAGCTGGAGCCATAAGTCTGTCCAAGTGTACTCTTTGGGTAGTGGTTTAGTACCTGGGAGCTCTGGTTGGTTTGTATTGTTCTTATGGGGTAGAAGCCCCTTCAGCTCCTTCAATTCTTTCTCTAACTCCTTGAATGGGGACCCCATTCTCAGTTCAATAGTTTGCTACTAGCATTTGCTCTGTATTTTTATGCTCTGGCTGAGCCTCTCAGGCTCCTCAAGTATATTTTTAAATTGTTGCTATGAGAACTTCCTAATTTTCTTATGGAGGCACTTGGTGTGGTATACTTTTTTCTTACCACTGTTTTCATTTTGTCCCACAAATTGGACATGTTGTACCTTCATTTTTTATTTTCATTCTAGAAAGTCTTCTTTCTTTATTTCTTACCTCACCCAGAAATCACTGAGTAGAGAATTGCTCAATTTTCTTGAGTGTGTAGGTTTGCTTCTTGGGTCCTTTTTATTGGAAATATTTTTTCCAGCTCTTCTTCTGAAATAATGTCTATCTTTATTGCTGAGGTGTGTTTCTTGTATGCAATATAATGATGGATCCAGTTTTCACATCTATTCTGCTAGCCTCTGTCTTTGTATTGAGGAATTGAATCCACTGAAGTTCAAAGATAATAATAACCAATGGTTGTTATTTTGATGTTTTTGTTTTCATTGGTGGTGGTGGTGGTGGTGGTGTGTGCGTGTGTGTGTGTGCATTCCTTGGTTTAGCTGGTATGGACTTACTAATTTACTGTGTTTTCTTAGATGTAGTTATCCTCCTTAAGTGGGAGTTTTCCTTGTAATATTTCCTATAGAGCTAGAGTTGTGGATAGATATTTTCTGAATTTGGATTTGTCTTGAAATATCGTATTTTCTCTATCTATGGTGATAGAGAGTTTTGCTTGGTATAGTAGTCTAAGTTGACACTTGTGGTTTTTTCAAGGTTGCAAGATATCTCTCTAGGTCCTTCAGGCTTTTCGAGACTTTGTTGAGAAATCCAGTTTAATTCTGATAGGTTTGCCTTTGTATGTTACCTGGTTTTTTGTCTTATTAGTTTTAATATTCTTTATTGTTGTGTAAATTTTGTATTTTGATTATTATGTACCAAGATGATTTCCATTTCTGGTCCAGTCTAATTGGTGTTATATAAGCTCCTTGTATGTTTATAAGCAGCTCTTTCTTTGGGTTGTGAAAATTTTCTTCTATGATTTTGTTGAGAATATTTTCTGAGCCTTGTAGCTGGGACCCTTCACTTTCTTCTATTCCTATCATTCTTAGGTTATGTCTTTTCATGGTGTTACATGTTTTGTGTCAGAAATTTGTTAGAGTTAACATTTTCTTTGACTGAAAATGTATCAATTTCTTCTATTATATCTTTGATATATGATATTCTCTTTTCCATTTCCTGTAATTTTTGGTGATGTTTTCATCTGTTGTTCCTGTTCTCTTCCCTAGGTTTTCCATCTCCAGGATTTCCTCAGTTTGTACTTTCTCGGTTGCTTCTATTTCTACTCTCAGGTCTTATACAGTTTTATTTATTTTCTTCAACTGTTTAATTGTATTTTCCTGCATATTTTAAAGGGATTTGTTTGTTATCTCTTTAAGGAGATATCTTTATTTGTTTGGTTGTATTCTTATTTTTAAAAGGGATTTATTCATTTCCTCTTTAAAGACTATCATCTTTGTAAGATTGGATTTAAGGTCATTTTCTTGTGTTTCAGTTGTGGTAGGATATCAATGGCTTGCTATAGTGGGGTAGCTATGCTTTGGAGGTATCATATTGCCCTCGCTTCTGTTTACTGTGTTCTGCAGAGGGCATTTATACATATGGATGATTTTGGTCCTTAGATATTCTTGTTATAGTAGGTATTGGGAGGAAGGTAAACCTTAATGGTCCTGGTGTGGCAGGCCCCTGATTGGTATCCCTGGGTTGTATGTTTTTAGACCTGCAGGTCTACATGTTTCAGGGGCCTCAGGTGAGATGAATGTGGGCTAAGAGGTGAAAAGGAATGGAAGTCCCACTGGGCTAGCAGGCTATTAAAAGTAGTTTGGCTTAGTTCAGAGGGATTATAGAGAAAGAAAGATTGGTAGGGATAGGGAAGCATATCTTTATGTCTTAAGATCTGCAGTTTTGATGAAGGCAGATGTAGAAATGGCAGGAGAATGAAAATCTCCCTGGGAGATTTTCCTCCCTGAGCAGGTTGCTCAGAACAGCTTGACTTGGCCCAGAGGGCTCAGTGAGTAGGAAGATAGAAGGGCAGAGGAAGCTTACCTGTATGGTTCAGAAGTGTATTGAAGGTGGAGAAGAGGTGGGGAGAGAATGGAGGTCCCCTTGGATTAGCAGGTACACCAGGCAGCTTCACTGAATCTAGGTTTTGGATTTTGATTTTTGGATTTTTGTTTGTTTGTTTATTTTGTTTTGTTTGTTTTTGTGGTGGCATGTGTTTCAAGGCTGACCACTCAGCATTGGACAAGCAGTAAGGTTTATCATTCCTGAGACAATGTACTTCTTTTGCCAGCAGTTTCCTATAGTTTTTTTTTTTTTTTTGTCTAGGTATAGGGAGTTCAAGAAAGCCCTGAGTAGGTAATGTCCAGAGTGAATATATGTTGTTGGTATGGGCATAACCATGCCATGGGCCTCAGATCCTCAGACAAACGAAGAAATGGCAAAGCATCCCAGCCTCCCAACTGCTTATTCCAGAGTGAGGCTCCAAAAGAATGGCCATGTTTTCCCTTCCAGTCACTATGTGGATGTAGGCTAGAGTGTGCAGAAAATGTTCATAATAGCTTTTTCTCCCTGGGTATTTATAGCCCAAAGACTGTTCCCCATAGAGCTAATACTTGATCCAGCTAACTACCATAAATCCTGACTCCTTGTTTAATGACATATAATGACCTCACTCTCTTGTTCAGTTGTGTAAATAATCACGCATCGCTATCCAATTCTATATAATAAACACAATGAGCTACTGAGGTGCAATGATTTCTCCATCAGAGAGCCAGTCCACACAATCCCAACTTGATCGTATGTCTCTGTGTCCATGTTTCTGTCTTTCCCTCACTCTCTCAGTTGTGTCCAACCCTGAAAGCCATACATGAACCAGACATCTGTAAGTATGAACCCACAAAATGGGGGAAAGTCACTGTAAATCACAAGCATTAAACAATGATGAATATGCATTCTTTACAATACAGAAAAACAAAATAGAATAGCAGTTGACATAGAGGAAAAAAACCTCACTGAACATCTGCTTATTTTATTATATTGTGGGTAAAAATATCTCCATAAGCTATGGGCACAGAAGTTAGATACTTTTCCTTATTTCAGTTTTCCCCCAATTTCTTTATAAAATAAAACAAAGACATGATGATAAGTGTTTTTAAAATACCCTAATTACAAAATCATTTTATAGATTTATATTTTCTTCTAATTTTTGTTACATTACTCTCTGTCTAGTGACGATTCCCTGTACTAAGTGATTAATTTTGATGTTATGGTCAAGAATCTATTTCTTTTCATACTTATAGGCATTTTATTTAAAAAATTATATTTTGAATTATTAATAAAATTACAAAAATAGAAGAAAGATAAGATAATAGTCCAGATTGGCAATAAACACAGTTGGCCTTTGATTAGCACACAAACTCACTAGGAGCAAACATGATTACATGACAAACAATAGATAAGAGCTTTCACATTAAGCTGATATCAGCATTGGCCATTGTTGCTGACCAAAGAAATGTCTTACAAAGAAAGACAATGGTTGATTTAAAAAAAATCAACATTGTAGATTTCCTTTGATATTTATTTTTAGTTCTTTTTTTTATTTTACAAAGTGAAATTCAATTTTAATTATATTGGGTTTTTTTTGTTTTTTTTTTTGTTTTGTTTTTATTAACTTGAGTGTTTCTTATTTAAATTTCGAGTGTTATTCCCTTTCCCGGTTTCCCGGCAAACATCCCCCTAATCCCTCCCCCTCCTCTTCTTTATGGATGTTCCCCTCCCCATCCTCCCCCCATTGCCGCCTTACACCCAACAATCACATTCACTGGGGGTTCAGTCTTAGCAGGACCAAGGGCTTCCCCTTCCACTGGTGCTCTTACTAGGATATTCATTGCTACCTATGAGGTCAGAGTCCAGGGTCAGTCCATGTATAGTCTTTAGGTAGTGGCTTAGTCCCTGGAAGCTCTGGTTGCTTGGCATTGTTGTTCATAAGGGGTCTCGAGCTCCTTCAAGCTCTTCCAGTTCTTTCTCCGATTCCTTCAACGGGGGTCCCGTTCTCAGTTCAGTGGTTTGCTGCTGGCATTCGCCTCTATATTTGCTGTATTCTGGCTGTGTCTCTCAGGAGCGATCTACATCCGGCTCCTGTCAGCCTGCACTTCTTTGCTTCATCCATCTTGTCTAATTGGGTGGCTGTATATGTGTGGGCCACATGTGGGACAGGCTCTGAATGGGTGTTCCTTCTGTGTCTGTTTTAATCTTTGCCTCACTATTCCCTGCCAAGGGTATTCTTGTTCCCCTTTTAAAGGAGTGAAGCATTCACATTTTGATCATCCGTCTTGAGTTTCATTTGTTCTAGGGATCTAGGGTAATTCAAGCATTTGGGCTAATAGCCACTTATCAATGAGTGCATACCATGTATGTCTTTCTGTGATTGGGTTAGCTCACTCAGGATGATATTTTCCAGTTCCAACCATTTGCCTACGAATTTCATAAGGTCATTGTTTTTGATAGCTGAGTAATATTCCATTGTGTTAGTTCTTAAAGACTTCTCACATTATCCTTTGATATGCTTGCCACTTCTTTTCACAACCTCTACCCCTACCCCATTTCTACCTACCCTACCACCAACCTTTAGACCAAAATAGATTCACATGAGATATTATTCAGAACGTTTTAAAATAAGGACTCACGATGGCTAACTGAGGATAATCTGATATAGTTGTGGCCAAGCTCATGATGGAGAGGAGATAGCTTGTCTGATAAAGGAGTTATTGATCAAGCTTTAAGAAATTTCAATCACTTTAAGCATAGTGTAATATATTTAAGTAAAGGATCTAAAAATAATGGCAACATCATAAAGTATGTTCCATTTTCTCTCACATATTCTTCATTATCTCCTTATAATCATGAAACATACACTGCCTGTCCCCATAAGTCACTGTGACTCATGCTTTCTAGATCATGTCACTTTGCATACGATACTAAGGTAAAAAATAAATAATGTCAAACAAGGACAAATGTTCCGTTTTAAGGGAGCCAAAATGAGTGTCAACATGTCTTAGTGGCTCTCAATGTTTACATCTCCTAGATTATCTTCAACTAAGCCCCTGTTTAATCATTCAATTCCCGGTACACTGATTAACCAACACCATACAACTATAGAAATCATGCTTGTCATAGTCATTTCCAGGGGATGGTGGTGACTCTGGCTTCTGTGTGACGCAGGTAGAATAGAATCTTCATCTGGGATGCTTCATTCTCCGGCTGTGTCATCTCCCATTATACCCTCCTAGTTTCAACTCAAATAGAATGTGTTTGTTTATTGTCTGTACTCTCTCACATGCCAATTTAGCCAAAGACTCAAAGGATATGGTCAAGATTTTGAACCTTCCCAGAAGATGCTTCTATACACTCAAGTCTGAGAGCTTGTGTCCTGAACACCTTGTAGAATCTTCAGTAATCATTTTGCTATTTTCATTTTAAAACTTTGCTTCCAAAATCACAGTCCAGTGATGATTTTAATGGCAGTAGTAATAGCATAAATGTGAGTCACAGAATGGTGCCTGAAGTTCTACAGTTAGTAAATGGCAGTACAGACTAGAAACACTTTTGAACCAAAGGCCTAGTGAAGAGAGTCATCCGAGCAGAAAGGTAGAAAGCTTCCTTTCAAAACTATTCCTCATCAAAGGCAGGGCATTGCATACAGTCTTGACTATCTTGCTTCTATTAATTCATCTGTATCAGTGTATGAGTCTTTACTCTCAGTTCCCAATGGCAGCTTTCATCCCACACATACCCTACCTTTTCTGTATCCACTTTTTGCTTTTTTCTCCACTGAAAGTCTACATACCAACCTGTAGACATTACCATCACAAGATACTTCTGTTGTTCATATAAGCATGTGCAGAACCACCTTGCCCTTTTAGCCCACAATGCATAATATACACCCCCTAACTAGGGATCTGCTTCTTGATATTTCATTTGAGGGCTTTGTTATGTAAGTATGTAAAAATATAGAAATATTAAAACAATGCTCTGGGGAGTCAGACTGCATTCAGAACTCACTATATAGTTTTAGAAATTTGAGGCTTTCTTAGTCTCTCAATATTTGAAGTTGAAATAAAACTAGATGTACACAACAGATAAATAAAATATTATACATATTCATATATAGATTATTATATGTGAATAATTTTATAGAATATATATAATCAAGAGAAAAGGAGATTATTCAGACAAAGAAGAATTCATTTCTATTTGCAGGAAAATGGATAGAAATACAGGATATTATTATAAGTGTAATATGGCAGGCCCATAAAAGCAAGTATAAAGTAGTTTCTCCCATTAAGGAAGTTTAAAAACTATGAGCAGAGTGTAGAATGGTGGTTCATAGGAATTAAAAGCTGGGTGCAATTTGGTGTATATGCAGACCAGCTTCTTGGGCAGTTGATGCTAGTGCCTACTTGGACCCGAGAGTTTGAGGATAGCCTTGGGAAAACATAAAGTACTTCATTTTAAAAATAAAACATTAAATGAAGGTAGGGAATGGTATGGATTTGGATTATGAAATTTGATCAGTGAACACCATTCTCATGCAGAGAAATACCGCAATCAGCTCTATTAAAATAAACAATATACAATATACAGTAACTAAAATAAAAATAGGTCTTGGAAAGTAGAAATATCCACTCGATTGAATAGTAGTGAAGGTTTTGTTTTACAGATAATGGACATAGAATTGTGTTTGTCTCACTGAAAAGGTACAGATGTTCAGGAATCCCACTTAAAATTTAATAAACCTACCAGGGGCTTCTTGGAGAAAACTGATTATCCCTGTTTCGTGGCAATTGATCGCTGGTAGATTTTTATCTAGTACTGGGGCATCGTGCATTCATCCCATCTCTGTTGGCATTTCTGATACCATGCAGGTATTATTTGGGCAAACATACTATTGAGATTTCATGGGTGCAGCTTCCATGTCATTTCCAGCAGACTCTATCCAGTGGCAAGCTTTATGGTCCTCTGGTTCTTACACTCTCCCTTCTCCTTCTTCCACAGTGTTAACTGAACCACGCGTATAGAGACTGGTCTATAGATGTTACCGACTGGGTCTAGGCACTCTATGGTCATTTTTTTGCCATGCATTTTGACTTGATATGAATCTCTGTATGAGTTTCCCTCTGCTGCAAAATGATGGTTCTTTGATGAGGAGTAAGGTCTACACTTGCCTGTGGGTGTAAAGATAAATACTTGAAACACAATTAGAAATTGTATTGTCTTAGGAAAATAGTAGTGGTGGGATCTCCTACTGGGATCTATGAACTCTCTAGACACAGGATGTTGGCTAGATTCACAGTACGTGGCAGGGATCTCCTTTTATTAATTGAGCATTAAGTCGCACTGCATAGTTTTTTGTTACCCCAAAATGTAAGTGATATTCTTGCACCCTTAGAGATATCTTGCCATGCCACCCACAGTTGTGACTCCCAGGCTTTACAGCTAAGTAGGACCATTGGTTCCTTTTCTCCATTGACAGATTACATATTCCATTCCAATATTGTGAGAGTTAGCTAGGAGAATGCAATTCCTCCATCCCTGTTCCTGAAGTATAACATGTTAAGGAGAAGGGACAATAAGATACTGGAAAAAGGAATAAATAACACTAAGTTGCTTGAAAAAGACATAGGGAAACATAAGCTTGCATAAAGCATATTTATAATGTATAGATGCACGTATATACGTATGTATAGTTTTAAAAGCTTTTGTTTTCTGTTATAACCCGCAGAAATACTGCCTAGAAATACATAGGCATAGTCATATAGCTGAAATAAACTATCCACAAACCAATGGTTTTAATCATTATATGTAATATACTCTAATATTTTTCTATTATACTGTATTTCTAAGCAAGGTGATCAAAATTCTTCAAATTGATTTTACAGCTCAGTACTAGACCCCATGCAGTTTTGAAGACACTCTGCTGGGCCGTAAACCTTGTGAAGGAAGTCACTTTAGTTGTTTGGTTCAATTTCTGTAACTTCTGAAATGGAAAGCATATGAGATGTGATTTTGCATGTTATGATTAGTGAGATGTCTATTAAAGTAGTCTCAGAAGGACCATGTGTCCTTCTATGGTGTCAATGTACAAATCGGTGATAAATGAATATGTTTGCTTATGTTTTGATGATATTCTTAGAGAAAGCCCTAAAATAATTACTTAAAAATTTTTAAGTCCCTAGCCCAATAGAAGTGGGACCTGACAAACCCTTTCCTGGTTCATTAATTTGCAGTTCTCTTAGGGTGAAAAATTCTGGTAATAGGTTCTGTTGCCCTTCTTAGGTAGAAAGTATTTTCCTATATAAATTAACATACTTGGTTTTGAAGTCACTCATTCTCTACACATGGACATATTCCTTAAATTACCACAGCAATTCTGATTCTTGGAGATTTTAATACATTTTAACTATTTCAATTCAATGAAGTTTAGCTGAGTCTTTCAGTTTTACCAGGAGCTGTTTCACAGGTAAACTTTCAGATATTTAGCTGATGAAAGAGGTGACCACTTTCACTCTATTGCTCTTTTGCGGATTTCCAACCTAGCAGAGGAAATACCTCATTAGGAGGAATGTGAACCAGAATAGCATAGCACAGAATCTATGGTGTTGTGACACTGCTGAAATAGAATCATTTTTAGGGAACACCTAGAGAGGTGGCATTGAAAAAAATATAGTACACACATACAAGCAAAGCTATGCTTCCTATAAACATGGGCGTTCGACTCAGGGTAGATCAATACACAAAACTTGTCCACTACTGTCTACTTCTGTTTCTGTCTGCAATCTTACACCTGCAAATGAGGCAAACAGTATCTATGTCATAGGGGGCCTATGATACTAAAGAGAGGCATATGAAGAGCCTACCGTAGAGCCTGGCCAACAGCAATCTTCACTCACTAAATGTGAATTTCTGCCGCCATCTCCAGGTGTGCCTGGACCATGGGTCACTGTGACCTTGGTCTCTAGGTTAAGCTGAATTCCATTTCTAGAAACAATGATACAGTTTTTCACTTTTAATCATATAGTAAACATGTATTAAATGCCTCTCATAGTCAAGGTACAGTGGCTAGTTGTAAAATAAAAATTGAAGCCATGTATCAAATAAGAGACGTTTTGTTTCTGGTTATGAAAAAGCTTCAGATTTACTGGGTGGAGCGTATACCTCATTAGCACGTACGTGTAAGCAACAGCACAGCTACAGCTGAGAAAGGACTGGCTCGGATTTCAGAGGGGCCTGCAGCACTTAGCCTAGATAGCACCTGAACTACATTGAAGAACAACAGAAGGGTCTGAATGTATGGAGCATTTTCCTAATTGCCATTATGGGTTTTGCTTTGCTCTTTAGCCCGACACGGTAGCCAGACTCCTTTACTCTGAAGCATCAACATGAATAAAGCCAGTAAGCCAGCTAAGCTGTGATACCCAGGATAAAAGAGAAGGGAAACTGGGCAAGGACAGCAACAGTAGATTTGAGGAGAGTGAAGAATGGTGGGGGTGGTAGAAGCACGGAGGCCAAAGCAAATAATTACCGAATAGGACAAGCTTCGGAGACCATCAACACACTTTGCAGGGCTCTCTGTGGGCCTTCGGGTTGTTCCCTGAATCTATTTTGTTTATTAAAGCCTTTTCTTCTGAAATAACTACCCTCATTTTCTGACTAGCTGGTTTGATTGTCAATACGTCTCAGGGAAGAGCAGCCTCCAAAACCGTAAGAATAGACTTGATTGCTGCTTCCTGTTTTATTTTCTTCTTTGCTTTTTCAGATTTCTCCTCTTTGCAGCTCACACCACATTGACTTTTTCGCTCAAATATTATATTGTAAATTTCGTTTGACTTAGCTACTCGCTTGCTCCAGATCTCCCAGCAGATTTCTCAGGAGAACCGCGAAGCCGATTCAATTTCTTCCCAGATGTACGAGTTTACTTTCTCTCCAGTTTAATCTCATTTTGATTTGAGTCCATATTTGTAACCTTTTCAAGTTTCAGAGAAGTAGTTTCTAAGTCATTATCTGTGTTTACTGCATTGCCTAGTATAGCACATTTCAAGATGTATTAATGTGCTGCTCATTCCCAAAGATATTAATTGAAGAGTTAAAAAAAGAAAAAGAAGCTTGTCTTTGCCCATGGCATCCATAATGCTCTCTGTTCCACTGCCAATTCAGCAAAGTGCTATGTCCACTGTCTTTTGCTTAACATATTATTTATGACTCTTCATGATAACATCGCCTTTAAATGTTTCCAAGAAAAAAAATGGGAAGAGTGTTGATGCTCATTTAAAAATTAAATTTATAATGTTTTGTTTGTAAGTCCTGTTTAGAAAGGTAGTTCTTCAAAGTCTCTGATTTAGGGTCTACGGAGATGACTCAGTCAGTAAAGTGTTTCCCTGCAAATAGGAGGACGGAGTTGGGTTCCAGCATATGCATGAAAAGTTAGGTGTGGTGTGCTGTGTACCTGTAATCCCATCTTAGGGGTAGAGGCAGGAGCATCACTGGGGCTTGCTGCCCAGCCAGTCTAGCTGATAAGGAGAGACCGTGCTTGAATGACAATCAGGTGGAAAAGGTAAATATAGTTCCAACTATGATCTCCATAAGCATGCATACATACATTCATGCATGCTCTACTACACAGGTGGGCATACACACACACATACACACACACACACACACAGAGAGAGAGAGAGAGAGAGAGAGAGAGAGAGAGAGAGAGAGAGAGAGAGAGATCTCCAATCTTACCGATTTTGGAAAAACTTTTCTGCTTCTTTTCTGGTCTGTGCAGATGTTTCAAATAGCTAGTCTGTGTTTCAAAAACTAGCTTGCTGACTGGAATGCACAGACTTCACTAGAATCTGGTGAACGTAACACAAACCCATTCAACTTTGTTATCTTTTAGACAGCTGCATACATTTTCCTAATTCATAATCAATTTTAGTAGAAAAAAGTGTTTTATGTACTGAGACTTTGTATTAACAAAACTGTTCAGATAATATGAAGAATAAGATATATCACCATTAAAGTTCAACAGAAAGAGAATTCTCAAAAGAGACATTACAATGGCTGACAAGTAGAAATTTGCCAATGACTTTACACTCACACGACATTGCTTTTCATTTAAAATTTGGAAGGGGGTAGGGGTCGGTAACAAGGATTATTACTGGGAAAATCCAGAGATGTGTGCATACTCAAATATCAATTTTGACCATAGAAATTGCAGTATCTGTTTTATAAACAGCTTGGTACTCTGCATCACAATTATGAAGAGTAATCTGCTTTTACAGTGTTTCCACGTTGGGTGTTCTAAGAATGTATAATGCAAGCTCTCAAAGTTGACCTATATATGTAGACATTGCATATAGTCTGATCTCCTATTTTATATTAGAAAGATGCTAAAATTACTTGAATGCCCAATAATAAGGAAATGAATTTATAAGTTTTAAGGCGTCTACTAAATAACCATCAAAATTATAAAAATTGATGTTAAGACTGTAAACATGACAAAATGTTAATTTAAAGTGTATTTCAAGGACCTCTAACATGAAAGTTTACTGATTACACACACACACAAATATATATATGTGTGTATATATATATAAAATATATATATATACATCATAAAATATGTATATATATGATCATAAAATAAATTTTGAAGCAAATAACTTTCAAAAGTTAAAGTAATATATAGGTTTAAGAGTGATGGTCTATTTTATTGGAGGTGGTTGTCTTGTTTTTCCTCTGTCTCTCTCTTTCTACATAATATAGCTTTCTTCTATACAGATTATTTTCAATAAAAATTTTTCAGGTTACTGGTCTACCACTGTGCGCTGAGCACTGTGTGAAACTTTATAAAAACCGAAGTTAGAAGACAGAAGAGGGGGGCCACTACTATTGGACCTTGGGGCATGAGGTTTACATAGCCTTTATTTAGCACACCATACCCTAAATATAATCCACAAGGAGATAATGTTGGCTTCTGCTTTCTAAAAACCCAACCACTGTGCCGCCACCCCCACTGTCTTCACTGTGACTTTCTAGCTTAGGGAACTACCATCGCCTGCCTGGGTCCCTTCAACAAACATGTGATTGAATAATGCCCAAAGGTGCCAGTGCTCACATCCTGTGACAGTGTTGTGACAAAGAAGAAGTATTTCAGGTCTGATTAAGTAGACTATACTATGATGCAGGGATGAACCTGGGTCATCTGGGCAGGCCCAGCTAACCACTAGGGAGCCAGAGCCGATGACTGAAGGAAGCAGAGGCTGTGATGGTAACAATTTCGGGAAGGGAACCCTGAACCGCACAGACATTATAGGGGTCCTCCAAGAGCTGGAGTTATAAAACACAAAGAAATGGATTTTGCCCAGAGCCTTCAGAAGAAACACAACCAACTCCTTAATTCCTGCCCAAGGAGATTTACATCAGCCTTCTGCCCTTACAATTGTGAGAAAAGTGATTTATATTGTTTTGAGCTGCCATATTGGTGGTAATTTATTACACTAACAGGAGCTCCCTGATAGGTCTCTTGTTTATAGGGTCTTATCCTCTGGGGATTTTTCTCAGCCTAATTGCCAGAGGCATTAAATAAAGCCATTCTTAAAACCCCACTGATTTCAAGTTCACTTAGAAGAACGAAAGCCCCCTGCCTATAAGCTCCCTGTGACTGACGGCATTGCCTCTCCAACCTCACCTTTCACCATTCTCTAATTTGATTCCACGTATGCTGACCTCCTTGGCATTCCTCAAGATTAACAGAGATGCTTCTGCCACAGATCTCTTGCACAGGCACCTTTCTAGGTATTTCTGTATCTTACCCTCAGAGCGCGACATGACATATGACACCTCTTCTGTCATCTCCAACCTTCACTTAAAGGCCGCGCTTCGGTAAAACTCTGCCAACCACTATAATCTGTAACACAATTTAACCCCCTACTAAGCACTCTGCCCATGCTTCATTTTTATATAATACTTATATAGCCTTCAAAACCACAGCGTGATTTACAAACGATTATCTATTGTTTATCTGCCAGGTGAATTAGCACAGGCGTGTGTGAACACACGTGGGTGAATGTGCGTGCCAATGGAATATAAACTCCATAAGTACATTATTTAGTCTGTACCATAGACTAGTAGATACCAAGTACCCAGCATACAGTGTGTACTCACTTAAAACCATCTCCATAAATAAGCCTGTTTTACAACCAGTTCTTTGTTAGACATTTAATTTTTCTCCAAGAGCAAATTTTTAACAATAGAACACCTCGCTAAGTAAAACATTGAATTCAGAATAGAAAAGTGGAGGCTTTACAAATGATAGAATATAAAGTTAATTGGCAAATAATTGGGAATGATTCAAACTCTTGAAGTGTCAGGAGATTTTTTTTTTCTTTTTTAAGTCAATGTCCGTATGTACTGGGAAGTAAGGACATGTTATAAAGCCTATGGTAATTTTGAGTTTCTTTTTTTTTTTTTTTTTTTTTTTTATTAACTTGAGTATTTCTTATATACATTTCAAGTGTTATTCCCTTTCCCGGTTTCCGGGCAAACATCCCCCTCCCCCCTCCCCTTCCTTATGGGTGTTTCCCTCCCAACCCTCCCCCCATTGCCGCCCTCCCCCCATAGACTAGTTCACTGTGGGTTCAGTCTTAGCAGGACCCAGGGCTTCCCCTTCCACTGGTGCTCTTACTAGGATATTCATTGCTACCTATGGGGTCAGAGTCCAGGGTCAGTCCATGTATAGTCTTTAGGTAGTGGCTTAGTCCCTGGAAGCTCTGGTTGCTTGGCATTGTTGTACTTTTGGGGTCTCGAGCCCCTTCAAGCTCTTCCAGTTCTTTCTCTGATTCCTTCAATAGGGGACCTATTCTCGGTTCAGTGGTTTGCTGCTGGCATTCGCCTCTATATTTGCTGTATTCTGGCTGTGTCTCTCAGGAGCGATCTACATCCGGCTCCTGTCGGTCTGCACTTCTTTGCTTCATCCATCTTGTCTAATTGGGTGGCTGTATATGTATGGGCCACATGTGGGGCAGGCTCTGAATGGGTGTTCCTTCAGTCTCTGTTTTAATCTTTGCCTCTCCCTTCCCTGCCAAGGGTATTCTTTTTCCTCATTTAAAGAAGGAGTGAAGCATTCACATTTTGATCATCCGTCTTGAGTTTCGTTTGTTCTAGGGATCTAGGGTAATTCAAGCATTTGGGCTAATAGCCACTTATCAATGAGTGCATACCATGTATGTCTTTCTGTGATTGGGTTAGCTCACTCAGGATGATATTTTCCAGTTCCAACCATTTGCCTACGAATTTCATAAACTCGTTGTTTTTGATAGCTGAGTAATATTCCATTGTGTAGATGTACCACATTTTCTGTATCCATTCCTCTGTTGAAGGGCATCTGGGTTCTTTCCAGCTTCTGGCTATTATAAATAAGGCTGCGATGAACATAGTGGAGCACGTGTCTCTTTTATATGTTGAGGCATCTTTTGGGTATATGCCCAAGAGAGGTATAGCTGGATCCTCAGGCAGTTCAATGTCCAATTTTCTGAGGAACCTCCAGACTGATTTCCAGAATGGTTTTACCAGTCTGCAATCCCACCAACAATGGAGGAGTGTTCCTCTTTCTCCACATCCTCGCCAGCATCTGCTGTCACCTGAGTTTTTGATCTTAGCCAATCGCACTGGTGTGAGGTGAAATCTCAGGGTTGTTTTGATTTGCATTTCCCTTATGACTAAAGATGTTGAACATTTCTTTAGGTGTTTCTCAGCCATTCGGCATTCCTCAGCTGTGAATTCTTTGTTTAGCTCTGAACCCCATTTTTTAATAGGGTTATTTGTTTCCCTGCGGTCTAACTTCTTGAGTTCTTTGTATATTTTGGATATAAGGCCTCTATCTGTTGTAGGATTGGTAAAGATCTTTTCCCAATCTGTTGGTTGCCGTTTTGTCCTAACCACAGTGTCCTTTGCCTTACAGAAGCTTTGCAGTTTTATGAGATCCCATTTGTCGATTCTTGATCTTAGAGCATAAGCCATTGGTGTTTTGTTCAGGAAATTTTTTCCAGTGCCCATGTGTTCCAGATGCTTCCCTAGTTTTTCTTCTATTAGTTTGAGTGTGTCTGGTTTGATGTGGAGGTCCTTGATCCACTTGGACTTAAGCTTTGTACAGGGTGATAAGGATGGATCGATCTGCATTCTTCTACATGTTGCCCTCCAGTTGAACCAGCACCATTTGCTGAAAATACTATCTTTTTTCCATTGGATGGTTTTGGCTCCTTTGTCAAAAATCAAGTGACCATAGGTGTGTGGGTTCATTTCTGGGTCTTCAATTCTATTCCATTGGTCTATCTGTCTGTCTCTGTACCAATACCATGCAGTTTTTATCACTATTGCTCTGTAATACTGCTTGAGTTCAGGGATAGTGATTCCCCCTGAAGTCCTTTTATTGTTGAGGATAGCTTTAGCTATCCTGGGTTTTTTGTTATTCCAGATGAATTTGAAAATTGTTCTGTCTAACTCTTTGAAGAATTGGATTGGTATTTTGATGGGGATTGCATTGAATCTGTAGATTGCTTTTGGTAAAATGGCCATTTTTACCATATTAATCCTGCCAATCCATGAGCATGGGAGATCTTTCCATCTTCTGAGGACTTCTTCAATTTCTTTCCTCAGTGTCTTGAAGTTCTTATTGTACAGATCTTTTACTTGCTTGGTTAAAGTCACACCGAGGTACTTTATATTATTTGGGTCTATTATGAAGGGTGTCGTTTCCCTAATTTCTTTCTCGGCTTGTTTCTCTTTTGTATAGAGGAAGGCAACTGATTTATTTGAGTTAATTTTATACCCAGCCACTTTGCTGAAGTTGTTTATCAGCTTTAGTAGTTCTCTGGTGGAACTTTTGGGATCACTTAAATATACTATCATGTCATCTGCAAATAGTGATATTTTGACCTCTTCTTTTCCGATCTGTATCCCTTTGATCTCCTTTTGTTGTCTGATTGCTCTGGCTAGAACTTCAAGAACTATATTGAATAAGTAGGGAGAGAGTGGGCAGCCTTGTCTAGTCCCTGATTTTAGTGGGATTGCTTCAAGTTTCTCTCCATTTAGTTTAATGTTAGCAACTGGTTTGCTGTATATGGCTTTTACTATGTTTAGGTATGGGCCTTGAATTCCTATTCTTTCCAGGACTTTTATCATGAAGGGGTGTTGAATTTTGTCAAATGCTTTCTCAGCATCTAATGAAATGATCATGTGGTTCTGTTCTTTCAGTTTGTTTATATAATGGATCACGTTGATGGTTTTCCGTATATTAAACCATCCCTGCATGCCTGGGATGAAGCCTACTTGATCATGGTGGATGATTGTTTTGATGTGCTCTTGAATTCGGTTTGCCAGAATTTTATTGAGTATTTTTGCGTCGATATTCATAAGGGAAATTGGTCTGAAGTTCTCTTTCTTTGTTGTGTCTTTGTGTGGTTTAGGTATAAGAGTAATTGTGGCTTCGTAGAAGGAATTCGGTAGGGCTCCATCTGTTTCAATTTTGTGGAATAGTTTGGATAATATTGGTATGAGGTCTTCTATGAAGGTTTGATAGAATTCTGCACTAAACCCGTCTGGACCTGGGCTCTTTTTGGTTGGGAGACCTTTAATGACTGCTTCTATTTCCTTAGGAGTTATGGGGTTGTTTAACTGGTTTATCTGTTCCTGATTTAACTTCGATACCTGGTATCTGTCTAGGAAATTGTCCATTTCCTGAAGATTTTCAAATTTTGTTGAATATAGGTTTTTATAGTAAGATCTGATGATTTTTTGAATTTCCTCCGAATCTGTAGTTATGTCTCCCTTTTCATTTCTGATTTTTTTAATTTGGACACACTCTCTGTGTCCTCTCGTTAGTCTGGCTAAGGGTTTATCTATCTTGTTGATTTTCTCAAAGAACCAACTTTTGGTTCTGTTGATTCTTTCTATGGTCCTTTTTGTTTCTACTTGGTTGATTTCAGCTCTGAGTTTGATTATTTCCTGCCTTCTACTCCTCCTGGGTGTATTTGCTTCTTTTTGTTCTAGAGCTTTTAGGTGTGCTGTCAAGCTGCTGACATATGCTCTTTCCTGTTTCTTTCTGCAGGCACTCAGCGCTATGAGTTTTCCTCTTAGCACAGCTTTCATTGTGTCCCATAAGTTTGAGTATGTTGTATCTTCATTTTCATTAAATTCTAAAAAGTTTTTAATTTCTTTCTTTATTTCTTCCTTGACCAGGTTATCATTGAGTAGAGCATTGTTCAATTTCCACGTATATGTGGGCATTCTTCCCTTATTGTTATTGAAGACCAGTTTTAGGCCGTGGTGGTCCGATAGCACGCATGGGATTATTTCTATCTTTCTGTACCTGTTGAGGCCCGTTTTTTGACCAATTATATGGTCAATTTTGGAGAAAGTACCATGAGCAGCTGAGAAGAAGGTATATCCTTTTGCTTTAGGATAGAATGTTCTATAAATATCCGTTAAGTCCATTTGGCTCATGACTTCTCTTAGTCTGTCTACATCACTGTTTAATTTCTGTTTCCATGATCTGTCCATTGATGAGAGTGGGGTGTTGAAATCTCCCACTATTATTGTGTGAGGTGCAATGTGTGTTTTGAGCTTTAGTAAGGTTTCTTTTACATATGTAGGTGCCCTTGTATTTGGGGCATAGATATTTAGGATTGAGAGTTCATCTTGGTGGATTTTTCCTTTGATGAATATGAAGTGTCCTTCCTTATCTTTTTTGATGACTTTTAGTTGGAAATTGATTTTATTTGATATTAGAATGGCTACTCCAGCTTGCTTCTTCTGACCATTTGCTTGGAAAGTTGTTTTCCAGCCTTTCACTCTGAGGTAGTGTCTGTCTTTGTCTCTGAGGTGTGTTTCCTGTAGGCAGCAGAATGCAGGGTCCTCGTTGCGTATCCAGTTTGTTAATCTATGTCTTTTTATTGGGGAGTTGAGGCCATTGATATTGAGAGATATTAAGGAATAGTGATTATTGCTTCCCGTTATATTCATATTTGATGTGAGGTTATGTTTGTGTGCTTTCATTCTCTTTGTTTTGCTGCCAAGACGATTAGTTTCTTGCTTCTTCTAGGGTATAGCTTGCCTCCTTATGTTGGGCTTTACCATTTATTATCCTTTGTAGTGCTGGATTTGTAGAAAGATATTGTGTAAATTTGGTTTTGTCATGGAATATCTTGGTTTCTCCATCAATGTTAATTGAGAGTTTTGCTGGATACAGTAATCTGGGCTGGCATTTGTGTTCTCTTAGGGTCTGTATAACATCAGTCCAGGATCTTCTGGCCTTCATAGTTTCTGGCGAGAAGTCTGGTGTGATTCTGATAGGTCTCCCTTTATATGTTACTTGACCTTTTTCCCTTACTGCTTTTAATATTCTTTCTTTATTTTGTGCGTTTGGTGTTTTGACAATTATGTGACGGGAGGTGTTTCTTTTCTGGTCCAATCTATTTGGAGTTCTGTAGGCTTCCTGTATGTCTATGGGTATCTCTTTTTTTAGGTTAGGGAAGTTTTCTTCTATGATTTTGTTGAAGATATTTACTGGTCCTTTGAGCTGGGAGTCTTCACTCTCTTCTATACCTATTATCCTTAGGTTTGATCTTCTCATTGAGTCCTGGATTTCCTGTATGTTTTGGACCAGTAGCTTTTTCCGCTTTACATTATCTTTGACAGTTGAGTCAATGATTTCTATGGAATCTTCTGCTCCTGAGATTCTCTCTTCCATCTCTTGTATTCTGTTGGTGAAGCTTGTATCTACAGCTCCTTGTCTCTTCTTTTGGTTTTCTATATCCAGGGTTGTTTCCATGTGTTCTTTCTTGATTGCTTCTATTTCCATTTTTAATTCCTTCAACTGTTTGATTGTGTTTTCCTGGAATTCTTTCAGGGATTTTTGCGATTCCTCTCTGTAGGCTTTTACTTGTTTATTAATGTTTTCCTGTGCTTCCCTAAGTGTGTTCAGGTCTTTCCTGAAGTCCTCCAGCATCATGATCAAATATGATTTTGAAACTAGATCTTGCTTTTCTGGTGTGTTTGGATATTCCATGTTTGTTTTGGTGGGAGAATTGGGCTCCGATGATGGCATGTAGTCTTGGTTTCTGTTGCTTGGGTTCCTGCGCTTGCCTCTCGCCATCAGATTATCTCTAGTGTTACTTTGTTCTGCTATTTCTGACAGTGGCTAGACTGTCCTATAAGCCTGTGTGTCAGGAGTGCTGTATACCTGTTTTCCTCTCTTTCAGTCAGTTATGGGGACAGAGTGTTCTGCTTTCGGGCGTGTAGTTTTTCCTCTCTACAAGTCTTCAGCTGTTCCTGTGGGCCTGTGTCTTGAGTTCACCAGGCAGCTTTCTTGCAGCAGAAAAGTTGGTCTTACCTGTGGTCCCGAGGCTCAGGTTTGCTCGTGGGGTGCTGTCCAGGGGCTCTCTGCAGCGGCAGCAACCAGGAAGACCTGTGCCGCCCCTTCCGGGAGCTTCAGTGCACCAGGGTTCCAGATGGTCTTTGGCTTTTTCCTCTGGCGTCCGAGATGTGTGTGCAGAGAGCAGTCTCTTCTGGTTTCCCAGGCCTGTCTGCCTCTCTGAAGGTTTAGCTCTCCCTCCCACGGGATTTGGGTGCAGAGAACTGTTTATCCGGTCTGTTTCCTTCAGGGTCCGGCGGTGTCTGTGGCAGGGGTCCTGCCGCTCCTGGGCCCTCCCCCACGGGAGCCCAGAGGCCTTATACAGTTTCCTCTTGGGCCAGGGATGTGGGCAGGGGTGAGCAGTGTTGGTGGTCTCTTCCGCTCTGCAGCCTCAGGAGTGCCCACCTGACCAGGCGGTTGGGTCTCTCTCTCACCGGGTCTGGGAGCAGAGAGCTGCTGCGGGCCGGGATCCGCGGGTGTGGGACTTCCGGTAAACACAGAACGTGCCCGGTTCTAGAGAAATTCTGCTTCCGTGTGTCCCAAGCTCACCAGGCAGCTTTCTTGCAGCAGAAAATTTGGTCTTACCTGTGGTCCCGAGGCTCAAGTTCGCTCGTGGGGTGCTGCCCAGGGGCTCTCTGCAGCGGCAGCAACCAGGAAGACCTGTGCCGCCCCTTCCGGGAGCTTCAGTGCACCAGGGTTCCAGATGGTCTTTGGCTTTTTCCTCTGGCGTCCGAGATGTGTGTGCAGGGAGCAGTCTCTTCTGGTTTCCCAGGCCTGTCTGCCTCTCTGAAGGTTTAGCTCTCCCTCCCACGGGATTTGGGTGCAGAGAACTGTTTATCCGGTCTGTTTCCTTCAGGGTCCGGCGGTGTCTGTGGCAGGGGTCCTGCCGCTCCTGGGCCCTCCCCCACGGGAGCCCAGAGGCCTTATACAGTTTCCTCTTGGGCCAGGGATGTGGGCAGGGGTGAGCAGTGTTGGTGGTCTCTTCCACTCTGCAGCCTCAGGAGTGCCCACCTGACCAGGCGGTTGGGTCTCTCTCTCACCGGGTCTGGGAGCAGAGAGCTGCTGCGGGCTGGGATCCGCGGGTCAATTTTGAGTTTCTGATGAGTTATACTGGTTCTGTGTGGGAACAGTAAGCTAGGTTCCTAGTTCACATACATCTTTTGTATTAGTTTCCTACTGGTCAGTTGCTGCTCTCTCTTCATTTCAAGTTTTATGGATTTCAGTATGGATCCCAGTTCTTCCCGTGGCTGGCTGACTGGACTTTTCCACTTGATTTTTGCTCTCCAGTTCATTTAGGTGTGATTTGTAGCCGTGTGCTAGTACTCCATCACTAGCCCACTGCCTCTGAGAAAGTGAGCTCGGGCTGTATCTCTCTTAGTTTTATTTTTCATTTTCTCTTATTCCTTTTCATCTCTGAAGTGCCATCAATTCCATTGGAAGGATAATGACGACCATATAACATAACATTATCCAAAGCTGCCTGAATGCCGTGCATCACAGTGAGCTCTCCTGAGCTTGTGACAGGTCCCATGGCAGATGCCTAAGAGCTCACTCTGCACAGGCTTCAGTAATAAGCTTGATGACAGGGGAAGAGAATTGTTCCTCTTCATTTCAGATGATAAAAAGGGATGGGCCCCGGGGTGTGGGAGGATACGCTCAACTTCATTCTCTGATCAGAATGCCTTTGTCTCTCCTTTTTATCCTTCCTGATCACTTTATTATTTTATATAATTGTTAACAAAGGATGTTAAGTGCAGTTAATAAAATAAATCTAAATATTTAGCCTCTCTATTTTGGAGTGTCAAAATAATCTAGACGATTAACTATAGCCATCTTTCACTCAAGACCAGAGCCATCATGATCTCCTCTAAGGCATGAGAAGCAATCCCTGCCCTTAAGGGGAAAGATGCTAAGCCTAAAATGGTAGCACACATTTATAACTCAATTACTCAGAAAGCTAAGGCAAGAGGATTATTTGAGCTCATGAATTCAAACACAGTCTGGGCGATATAAAAAAACTCATTTGCACAAATAAATGATTACAAAAAATGTAATGCTAGTCAATGAATCTGAAAAATTAGCATCAAAACTGAGAGGAGGGAGGTCTATGTGCAGAGGTAAAGGACACATATAATCTAAATGATGGGACAGAGAGGAGGCCAAGGCAAAGGACAGGAGAAAAGAATAATCATTTAGGAAAAAACAAAGCTCAGTAACAGGATAGAAGGAAGGGGAGGGAGGTAGTAAACAAGTTTGAGCATCCACTTAGAGTGACATAAAAGAGACCTAGACTCTAGGAACTTGAATTCATTATGACCAGAACACAGGACACAGGAACGATCTAGATGGAGTAGGCAGGATTTACAGGCACCTACTACATTATGAAGAACCTGACAATAACAACTATTTGGTTTTTAATTACTAAGATTTTTTCATTAATAATTCTACATAAATGAGTCCCCCCTGCTTATTTATGTCCTATGAGATACATAGAGATTGGTGCATAATATTCAATCCAGAGATTTTATGTCCAAGCAGAATTTAATAGTGTCCTTCCTAACCTTGAGGAATTCATTCAGCTTATGCATTCTTCAACGATAGTTGCTTTGCAAATACGTCTATGCTAATTACAATGGCTATGGATAAATAACGCTTTGACTTGATGTGCACATGTTCAACTTTTCTGCATACTCTTTTGCATTCACTGGGTCAATAGTTGCCTTATTATTTCTCAATGTTCAGATTTATGGAATTTATTTTTCTTCTTGAGGACAGATTTAAAAATGAGTTTAGCCTAATGAAGTATTTTAATCGACATTAAATTTTATAACCCACTAGCAAATATTGTTTAAAATGGGTTTTCTTCTCCTCTGGCTAAACTGTATTTCTGTTGGGGACTAGAGAGGTTTCTGATTAATTATCCACTTGCTATTGTATCACGTTTCTGCCTAGCATTCACTCATCCAATTCTTTATTGGCCTTTGTATTTTATATAAAAATATTCGGAGCTAAGATTGGCTGTTTTGATTCTAACTTCTCTCAGTGAATACAAGATATTTAATCCCAATCGATTTATCTTTCTTCCCATCTGTAAGGTAGTAAAGCTACAATGGATCATCTGAGAATATCAGCTAGAACTCAGAGACATCATCCTTGTGAGTAAGCATCCATGTGTGCAATACATCTCATCAACTATCATCTCTCCTATTTATGTCATCTGCTCTGTCTCTGTCTCTCTGTCTCTCTTTGTGTCTCTCTCTCAGTGTGTGTGTGTGTGTGTGTGTGTGTGTGTGTGTGTGTGTGTGTAAGTGTACATGTGTGCCTATATGTGTGTTTCTGCATGTACATAGACATCCATGCTTGCCTGTTTTGGTAGGTTCATGTTGTGAGTATGTGCATGTGTCCACAGGCATGCGTCTATGTATGGATGTGGACACCAATGGTCTGTAATGTTGTTCCTTGTGAGCCATCCATATTGTTTTTTAATCAGACTCTCCCCAGGAGCTGAGGCTGACTGATAAGCCTAGGCTGGCTAGCTGGAGACATTTAGGGATCCTCTTGCCTTGCCTTCCTCACCCTAGGGATCACAGACATATCTATATTTTTATGTAAGTTCTAATGGTAGACACAGTTCCTCGTACTTGCGCTAACTGAGCTATTTTTCCAGGTTTTCAATGCATACCTCAGTCACACAGCACAAATCTGTGTATTTTACTTCTTGCTCTCCTCGTCTATAAGAGTAAGGGTGCTGTACGTGGCAGAACTGACTAGTTACAGATTTCCATCTGAAATGTTGTTGAAGGTTCTTGGCCTGTAGAAGTTACTTGGTGACCCTTTGTCATAGCTGCAGATGAGGTCTGCCTGGGAGGCTGGACCCTTTCTGTTCAGGCTCTTTGTCTTGTTAGTGACAAGCACCACAGGCCAACAAGCAAATGTTTTATTTTTGATAGGAAGGAAAAGCATTGGGCAGCATTTCTAACTTGGGTAATAGCAACTGAGGGGCCCTTCCAGGGTGGAGCTACTGGCTGTCTCTTCCTAAAACATATGTGTGAGATCTTGAGACTGCATCAGCCTAAGTCAGAGGCAGCTGGTGGGTGACATAAGGAGCATGGGTGAACTCTCAGAGTGGAGGACCATAGCACTGTGCATTCTCTGTGGTTTGGTCACTGGGTAGTTTTGATGATCCAGGAGACACATAGGGAGAACAGATTACTTTCTGTTGTGACTGAATAACAAAAACTGTCAGTTGATCTCATTAAGAGCAAAAAAGGAGGGGACAGTTTAATTAGGGGATAGCTAATGGACTGGAGCTTGTCTCCTGCCAAGTAACACTTTCTCCTCATGAAATAGGTTCAGGGGAAGTAATTATTTGTAATTCTGTGCCTTTTGTTGGCATGCTTTGGATATAAAACTTGTTTTGTAAGTTTAACAGGTATTATCTCACTTCTATTCTAATGATAAAGCCCATGGAAGAATATTCTAGATTTTGTTTCAGGTTGCCTCTATGTTCTATTTCCAGGAAGGACTGGCTCACTCTGACTCCAGTCCTGAATGAGTCTGAATGGCAACTGTGACTAATGGTGGTGAGGTTAGTGAATGGAACTACTGAGCTGAATCATAAGCCAAGTCAAAAACAAAGCACACCATGATTAATAGACACCGGTGCTCTGAAATTGGGGTGATTTCCTCGTTAGATTTATCGTTATAATTCTCCCCTTAAACATATTTATTCTCCCTTTTCTGAAAAATTTTTTATAATTCAAGAACCACAGAGATAGTAGCTTCTCCTTGCTATAATTTCTGGTATAATAATGTCTCTAGTATGTAACCTGGGGCCATGGAGCCCTAAGCCCAAAGACTGCCTGTGTCTCAGGATATCTATGTATGGAAGAGGGCACAAAATACTGAGCTGACTTAAAGCATCATGAAATTTGATTGTGATTGTTTTCAATTCAATTGTGCAGTTCTCAAGTGTGAACTCTGTGGATGACAGTTCTGTTATGTAAGGTCATGCAAAAATAAACCTGTATTTTTATGCATGAATGGCTTCAGTTTTATGGGTACTATGAGGTTTCCGGTGTGTTATCTTCAAGGCACAGACAGTAGAATTGGCACCATCTGATGCTACATGTGCATATGATGGCTTGGTGAGGAAACACAGGGTTATCAATAATGTTTTAACATACCATTGCAAATGATAGGTATTTGGTGTTATTTAGAGGGCAGTAACTGTTCTTATTTACTTGCTAAGGGGTCTTCTACATCTCATCTTGGCCATTCAGCCCTCACCTTAGGCAACTGTGATATAAAAGGGTCTTATGCCAGTTATGATCTTGTTCACTTGGCCAAATAGGAGGTCATCTGGGAAGAATGAATCTGGACCTAGAAAATGTCTTTATCAGATTGGTGGGTAGGCAAGTCTGGAGCATTTTCTTAATTTATGGTTGATGTGAGAGGAATGCACATTGTGGGTTGCATGGTTTGTTTGTTTGTTTGTTTGTTTGTTTGTTCTAAGAAAGCAAACTGAGAGCAAGCCAGTAAGCAGTATGTCTTCATTGCCCTGTTTGAGTTCCTGCCTGTAGGTTCCTGTTTGAATTCCTGCCTTGAATTCCTTTACCCTTTGACCTGTGACATGAAATCCAAATAAAACTTCCTCCCCAAGCTGTTTTTTATTTTTTTTTTAAGATTTATTTTATTTATTCCATGTATGTAAGTACACTGTTGCTGTCTTCAGACATACCTGAAGGGGACATTGGATCCCATTATGGATGGTTGTGAGCCACCATGTGTTTGCTGGGAATTGAACTCAGGACCTCTGGAAGAGCAGTCAGTGCTCTTAACCACTCAGCCATCCCTCCAGCCCCCAAGCTGTTTTTTTTAAATTGGATATTTTATTTATTTACATTTCAAATGTTATCCCCTTTCCGGTTTCCCCTCAGAAACCCTATATCCCATCCTCCTTCCCCCTGCTTCTATGAGGGTGCTACCCTACCCACCCGCTCCTGCCTTCCAGCCCTGGCATCCCCTACACGGTCTAAACCTTGTTTTGTATTTTTCCACCAATTCATTTTCATCATAAAAGTAAACAGAATCCTTTACTAATTTTTCCAACTCCCCATGTTGCTTCTAAAACATTGTAAAATAAAACAGAACTCCATAAAGAGAAATAACAAATGAAGGAAGTTTGTTCAGTGAAAGGGGGGCAGCTGATTATTATTTTTATAATAGTAAATAATAAAAAAAACCTGCTTAATTTGTAGGAAAATCAGTGCAAGTTCCAGAAACCCATACTATTACATATAAAACTATGATGCCAAATTCATTCTCATGGAAAACTGTCCTCAAGACAGAGGGGAGAAACAGAAAAGCCTTTTCTCCCTTCAACTGTTTGTTGTTTGTTTGTTTGTTTTATGTTAGAACAATGGAGTCAACTGTAAAAGCTGCTTATGAGGTAGTTTATTTAATGGAAACCTACTCAATGATGGAGAGTTTACTACACACGAGATTGAACTTGTAGCCAATCCAGCATGCCCAAAACGAAGAAGAAAACATCTAAAATCAGTTTGACACTAAAGTCAGACCAACTGCAGACACTGCAAACCCTATTGAAATAAGATGCGGGAGTATTGCTACAAACTATACATTTTACGTTTTGATGAGGAGTGGCAGTGTCAGAGATCTGGCTCCCCTTGCAGATTTTATTAGAGGTATTAATGACAAATACGTTACTGAAGAAACGGCTTCTTAGTTGTTATTAAACTACGCAACTAAATAAAAAGATTTATATGAACCAGTAACAAAAACATGTTTAAGTGATTTTCTTTGCTGATTGCCAACATACCTGGCCATTACTGATGGTGTTCCAACAACCAAAGGTGAAAGAGAGAGATTTATTAAGACTAATATACATGAACCAAGTGACACCCTACATTTAATGAAACATTGCAGACACATCGAGAAAGTTAATGATCAAAGCATTAAAAATGTCTTAGTTTGGGTTTTATTGCTGTGAAAAGACATCACGACCATGGCAACTCTTATAAAGGAAAATATTTAATTGGGGCTGGCCCACGGTTTCAGAAGTTTAATCCATTATTATCATGGTGGGAAGCATGACAGTGTAGGCAGGCAGACACGGTGCTGGGAGAGCTGAGAATCTGGGCAGCAGAAGGCTGTGTTACACGCTGTGCAAAGCTTGAACATAGAAGATCCTAAAGCCTGTTCGTACAATGACACCCTTCTTCCAACTAGGCCATACCTAATCAAGCAAGGCCACACCTCTTAATGTTGTCACTCCCTCTATGCCTATGGGAGCCAATTGCATTCAGAGGACCTCAGATAACCAAATGGGAGTTAGCCCCAAGACTAAAATGTATAAAGGCAACAAGGACTGACAGTTCAAGAATTTCTTTGACACATTCTCTATGGCTATTCTGATATCATTCCCTGGGGCATATGGGGTTCCCTAAGCAAAGCCTAATGTTGAAAAGATTTTACCATCCCGGCCCGCAGCAGCTCTCTGCCCCCAGACCCTGTGAGAGAGAGACCCAACCGCCTGGTCAGGTGGGCACTCCTGAGGCTGCAGAGCAGAAGAGACCACCAACACTGCTCACCCCTGCCCACATCCCTGGCCCAAGAGTAAACTGTATAAGGCCTCTGGGCTCCCGTGGGGGAGGGCCCAGGAGTGGCAGGACCCCTGTGCCTGAGACACCACCAGAACCAGAAGGAAACAGACCGGATAAACAGTTCTCTGCACCCAAATCCCGTGGGAGGGAGAGCTGAACCTTCAGAGAGGCAGACAAGCCTGGGAAACCAGAAGAGACTGCTCTCTGCACACACATCTCGGACGCCAGAGGAAAAAGCCAAAGACCATCTGGAACCCTGGTGCACTGAAGCTCCCGGAAACGGTGGCACAGGTCTTCCTGGTTGCTGCCGCTGCAGAGAGCCCGTGAGTAGCACCCCACCAGCGAACTTGAGCCTCGGGACCACAGGGAAGACCAACTTTTCTGCTGCAAGAAAGCTGCCTGGTGAACTCAAGACACAGGCCCACAGGAACAGCTGAAGACCTGTAGAGAGGAAAAACCACACGCCGGAAAGCAGAACACTCTGTCCCCATAACTGACTGAAAGAGAGGAAAACAGGTCTACAGCACTCCTGACACACAGGCTTATAGGACAGTCTAGCCACTGTCAGAAATAGCAGAACAAAGTAACACTAGAGATAATCTGATGGCGAGAGGCAAGCGCAGGAACCCAAGCAACAGAAACCAAGACTACATGGCACCATCGGAGCCCAATTCTCCCATCAAAACAAACATGGAATATCCAAACACACCAGAAAAGCAAGATCTAGTTCCAAAATCATTTTTGATCATGATGCTGGAGGACTTCAAGAAAGACGTGAAGAACTCCCTTAGAGAACAAGTAGAAGCCTACAGAGAGGAATCGCAAAAATGCCTGAAAGAATCGCAAAAATCCCTGAAAGAATTCCAGGAAAACATAAATAAACAAGTAGAAGCCCATAGAGAGGAGACACAAAAATCCCTGAAAGAATTCCAGGAAAACATAAATAAACAAGTAGAAGCCCATAGAGAGGAGACACAAAAATCCCTGAAAGAATTCCAGGAAAACACAATCAAACAGTTGAAGGAATTAAAAATGGAAATAGAAGCAATCAAGAAAGAACACATGGAAACAACCCTGGATATAGAAAACCAAAAGAAGAGACAAGGAGCTGTAGATACAAGCTTCACCAACAGAATACAAGAGATGGAAGAGAGAATCTCAGGAGCAGAAGATTCCATAGAAATCATTGACTCAACTGTCAAAGATAATGTAAAGCGGAAAAAGCTACTGGTCCAAAACATACAGGAAATCCAGGACTCAATGAGAAGATCAAACCTAAGGATAATAGGTATAGAAGAGAGTGAAGACTCCCAGCTCAAAGGACCAGTACATATCTTCAACAAAATCATAGAAGAAAACTTCCCTAACCTAAAAAAAGAGATACCCATAGACATACAAGAAGCCTACAGAACTCCAAATAGATTGGACCAGAAAGAAACACCTCCCGTCACATAATTGTCAAAACACCAAACGCACAAAATAAAGAAAGAATATTAAAAGCAGTAAGGGAAAAAGGTCAAGTAACATATAAAGGGAGACCTATCAGAATCACACCAGACTTCTCGCCAGAAACTATGAAGGCCAGAAGATCCTGGACTGATGTTATACAGACCCTAAGAGAACACAAATGCCAGCCCAGGTTACTGTATCCAGCAAAATTCTCAATTAACATTGATGGAGAAACCAAGATATTCCATGACAAAACCAAATTTACACAATATCTTTCCACAAATCCAGCACTACAAAGGATAATAAATGGTAAAGCCCAACATAAGGAGGCAAGCTATACCCTAGAAGAAGCAAGAAACTAATCGTCTTGGCAACAAAACAAAGAGAATGAAAGCACACAAACATAACCTCACATCCAAATATGAATATAACAGGAAGCAATAATCACTATTCCTTAATATCTCTCAATATCAATGGCCTCAACTCCCCAATAAAAAGACATAGATTAACAAACTGGATACACAACGAGGACCCTGCATTCTGCTGCCTACAGGAAAAACACCTCAGAGACAAAGACAGACACTACCTCAGAGTGAAAGGCTGGAAAACAACTTTCCAAGCAAATGGTCGGAAGAAGCAAGCTGGAGTAGCCATTCTAATATCAAATAAAATCAATTTCCAACTAAAAGTCATCAAAAAAGATAAGGAAGGACACTTCATATTCATCAAAGGAAAAATCCACCAAGATGAACTCTCAATCCTAAATATCTATGCCCCAAATACAAGGGCACCTACATATGTAAAAGAAACCTTACTAAAGCTCAAAGCACACATTGCACCTCACCCAATAATAGTGGGAGATTTCAACACACCACTCTCATCAATGGACAGATCATGGAAACAGAAATTAAACAGTGGAAACAGAAATTAAACAGTGATGTCGACAGACTAAGAGAAGTCATGAGCCAAATGGACTTAACGGATATTTATAGAACATTCTATCCTAAAGCAAAAGGATATACCTTCTTCTCAGCTCCTCATGATACTTTCTCCAAAATTGACCATATAATTGGTCAAAAAACGGGCCTCAACAGGTACAGAAAGATAGAAATAATCCCATGCGTGCTATCGGACCACCACGGCCTAAAACTGGTCTTCAATAACAATAAGGGAAGAATGCCCACATATACGTGGAAATTGAACAATGCTCTACTCAATGATAACCTGGTCAAGGAAGAAATAAAGAAAGAAATTAAAAACTTTTTAGAATTGAATGAAAATGAAGATACAACATACCCAAACTTATGGGACACAATGAAAGCTGTGCTAAGAGGAAAACTCATAGCGCTGAGTGCCTGCAGAAAGAAACAGGAAAGAGCATATGTCAGCAGCGTGACAGCACACCTAAAAGCTCTAGAACAAAAAGAAGCAAATACACCCAGGAGAAGTAGAAGGCAGGAAATAATCAAACTCAGAGCTGAAATCAACCAAGTAGAAACAAAAAGGACCATAGAAAGAATCAACAGAACCAAAAGTTGGTTCTTTGAGAAAATCAACAAGATAGATAAACCCTTAGCCAGACTAACGAGAGGACACAGAGAGTGCATCCAAATTAACAAAATCAGAAATGAAAAGGGAGACATAACTACAGATTCAGAGGAAATTCAAAAAATCATCAGATCTTACTATAAAAACCTATATTGAACAAAACTTGAAAATCTTCAGGAAATGGACAATTTCCTAGACACATACCAGGTATCGAAGTTAAATCAGGAACAGATAAACCAGTTAAACAACCCCATAACTCCTAAGGAAAGAGAAGCAGTCATTAAAGGTCTCCCAACCAAAAAGAGCCCATGTCCAGACGGGTTTAGTGCAGAATTCTATCAAACCTTCATAGAAGACCTCATACCAATATTATCCAAACTATTCCACAAAATTGAAACAGATGGAGCCCTACCGAATTCCTTCTACGAAGCCACAATTACTCTTATACCTAAACCACACAAAGACACAACAAAGAAAGAGAACTTCAGACCAATTTCCCTTATGAATATCGATGCAAAAATACTCAATAAAATTCTGGCAAACCGAATTCAAGAGCACATCAAAACAATCATCCACCATGATCAAGTAGGCTTCATCCCAGGCATGCAGGGATGGTTTAATATACAGTAAACCATCAACGTGATCCATTATATAAACAAACTGAAAGAACAGAACCACATGATCATTTCATTAGATACTGAGAAAGCATTTGACAAAATTCAACACCCCTTCATGATAAAAGTCCTGGAAAGAATAGGAATTCAAAGCCCATACCTAAACATAGTAAAAGCCATATACAGCAAACCAGTTGCTAACATTAAACTAAATGGAGAGAAACTTGAAGCAATCCCACTAAAATCAGGGACTAGACAAGGCTGCCCACTCTCTCCCTACTTATTCAATATAGTTCTTGAAGTTCTAGCCAGAGCAATCAGACAACAAAAGGAGATCAAGGGGATACAGACCGGAAAAGAAGAGGTCAAAATATCACTATTTGCAGATGACATGATAGTATATTTAAGTGATCCCAAAAGTTCCACCAGAGAACTACTAAAGCTGATAAACAACTTCAGCAAAGTGGCTGGGTATAAAATTAACTCAAATAAATCAGTTGCCTTCCTCTATACAAAAGAGAAACAAGCCGAGAAAGAAATTAGGAAAACGACACCCTTCATAATAGACCCAAATAATATAAAGTACCTCGGTGTGACTTTAACCAAGCAAGTAAAAGATCTGTACATTAAGAACTTCAAGACACTGAGGAAAGAAATTGAAGAAGACCTCAGAAGATGGAAAGATCTCCCATGCTCATGGATTGGCAGGATTAATTTAGTAAAAATGGCCATTTTACCAAAAGCAATCTACAGATTCAATGCAATCCCCATCAAAATACCAATCCAATTCTTCAAAGAGTTAGACAGAACAATTTGCAAATTCATCTGGAATAACAAAAAACCCAGTATAGCTAAAACTATCCTCAACAATAAAAGGACTTCAGGGGGAATCACTATCCCTGAACTCAAGCAGTATTACAGAGCAATAGTGATAAAAACTGCATGATATTGGTACAGAGACAGACAGATAGACCAATGGATTAGAATTGAAGACCCAGAAATGAACCCACACACCTATGGTCACTTGATTTTTGACAAAGGAGCCAAAACCATCCAATGGAAAAAAGATAGCATTTTCAGCAAATGGTGCTGGTTCAACTGGAGGGCAACATGTAGAAGAATGCAGATCAATCCATGCTTATCACCCTGTACAAAGCTTAAGTCCAAGTGGATCAAGGACCTCCACATCAAATCAGACACACTCAAACTAATAGAAGAAAAACTAGGGAAGCATCTGGAACACATGGGCACTGGAAAAAATTTCCTGAACAAAACACCAATGGCTTATGCTCTAAGATCAAGAATCGACAAATGGGATCTCATAAAACTGCAAAGCTTCTGTAAGGCAAAGGACACTGTGGTTAGGACAAAACGGCAACCAACAGATTGGGAAAAGATCTTTACCAATCCTACAACAGATAGAGGCCTTATATCCAAAATATACAAAGAACTCAAGAAGTTAGACCGCAGGGAAACAAATAACCCTATTAAAAAATGGGGTTCAGAGCTAAACAAAGAATTCACAGCTGAGGAATGCCGAATGGCTGAGAAACACCTAAAGAAATGTTCAACATCTTTAGTCATAAGGGAAATGCAAATCAAAACAACCCTGAGATTTCACCTCACACCAGTGAGAATGGCTAAGATCAAAAACTCAGGTGACAGCAGATGCTGGCGAGGATGTGGAGAAAGAGGAACACTCCTCCATTGTTGGTGGGATTGCAGACTGGTAAAACCATTCTGGAAATCAGTCTGGAGGTTCCTCAGAAAATTGGACATTGAACTGCCTGAGGATCCAGCTATACCTCTCTTGGGCATATACCCAAAAGATGCCTCAACATATAAAAGAGACATGTGCTCCACTATGTTCATTGCAGCCTTATTTATAATAGCCAGAAAATGGAAAGAACCCAGATGCCCTTCAACAGAGGAATGGATACAGAAAATGTGGTACATCTACACAATGGAATATTACTCAGCTATCAAAAACAACGAGTTTATGAAATTCGTAGGCAAATGGTTGGAACTGGAAAATATCATCCTGAGTGAGCTAACCCAATCACAGAAAGACATACATGGTATGCACTCATTGATAAGTGGCTATTAGCCCAAATGCTTGAATTACCCTAGATGCCTAGAACAAATGAAACTCAAGACGGATGATCAAAATGTGAATGCTTCACTCCTTCTTTAAATGAGGAAAAAGAATACCCTTGGCTGGGAAGGGAGAGGCAAAGATTAAAACAGAGACTGAAGGAACACCCATTCAGAGCCTGCCCCACAGGTGGCCCATACATATACAGCCACCCAATTGGACAAGATGGATGAAGCAAAGAAGTGCAGACCGACAGGAGTCGGATGTAGATCGCTCCTGAGAGACACAGCCAGAATACAGCAAATACAGAGGCGAATGCCAGCAGCAAACCACTGAACTGAGAATAGGTCCCCCGTTGAAGGAATCAGAGAAAGAACTGGAAGAGCTTGAAGGGGCTCGAGACCCCAAAAGTACAACAATGTCAAGCAACCAGAGCTTCCAGGGACTAAGCCACTACCTAAATACTATACATGGACTTACCCTGGACTCTGACCCCATAGGTAGCAATGAATATCCTAGTAAGAGCACCAGTGGAAGGGGAAGCCCTGGGTCCTGCTAAGACTGAACCCCCAGTGAACTAGACTATGGGGGGAGGGCGGCAATGGGGGGAGGATTGGGAGGGGGACACCCATAAGGAAGGGGAGGGGGGAGGGAGATGTTTGCCCGGAAACCGGGAAAGGGAATAACACTTGAAATGTATATAAGAAATACTCAAGTTAATAAAAAAAAAAAGAAAGAAAAGATTTTACATTTATGAAGTTTTTAAGTCATTTATGGAATCAACAACAAAATTCGTATCAGAGGTTGATGATAAAATCTGACTTACATCTTTAACACTTTTGTGCACTTAAGCACTTACTTAAGTGAGTAAAACCTGTGTCTTAACGTAAAACTGATCAATACACTATTTCAAATCCTAATGGTAAACTTGCAATTTTTTGGCAAGCTCAAAATAAGGTAACACTACGCATTTTTACATCTTGGCAAAACTAAGTCCATTAAAAAAGCTATAATGTATATAGATTCTCTTTTTGACTTGACACAATAATTTGAAATTATATTTCATGTTTTCTGGGAAAATATTCAATATTTTGGCAGATGGGGTAGAAATATATACGTTACCTACCAATTCTCCAGTAGAGTGCCTAAAGCTCCAACCTAATACTCAATACAAGGGAAAACATGATCATGTCGTTATTAGATTTTCATAGGTCCTATGATGATCTGAGTAAAAATGGGCCCCATAGATTCACAGAAATTAGGGTAGTGGTATTATTAGAGGTGTGGCATACTTGGAAGTAGTGTGTCACTGAGAGGAGGAGGGTTCAGGTTTCAGAAGCTCAAGCCAGGCCTAGTGGCTCACTCTGTCTTCCTACAGTTTACCATGCAGAGGTAGAAAGCCCAGCTACCCCTCCAGCACCATGTTTGCCTGTTTGTTGCCATCATTCATACCATGATATAATGAACAAAACCTATGAACTGTAAGCCGTCCCCAATCAAGTTCTTTCCTTTATAAGAGCTACCTTTGTCCTGGTGTCTCTTCACAGCTATTAAGCGCTTGCTGACAGGAGCCTATTATAGCAGTCTCCTGAGAGACCATGCCAAAGCCTGACCAATACAGATGCGGATGCTCACAGCCAACCATTGCACTGAGCATGAAGACCCCAAATGATGAGTAGGGGAAAGACTGTAGAAGCTGAAGGGGTTTGTAAGCCCATAGGAAGAACAACAATATCAACCAACCAGACCCCACCACCCAACGCTCCCAGGGACTGCACCACCAACCAAAGAGTACATGTGGAGGAACCAATGACTCCAGCTACATGTATAACAGAAGATTGCCTTATCTGGCATCAGTGGGAGGGGGAAGGCCCCTGGTCCTGTGGAGGCTCGATGACCCAGTGTAAGGCAATTCTAGGGCACTGAGGCAGAAGAAGTTGGTGGGTGGGTGGGGGAGCACCCTCATGGAAGCAGGGGAATGGGAGACAGGATGGGGGGTTGTGGGGTTGTGGAAGGGAAACTGGGAATGAAGTTAACATTAAGACAGGTGCTATCTTCCCAGAAGAAAGTAGACCTCACTTCCTGATCATAGATGATTCCTTCCACCACTCTTTGGCAGAACCACATTTGAGCGGCTATTTTTTTTCACTTTTCTTTTTTTTTTATTCACATTATATCTGCTCATTACCCCTCCTCTCAGTCACCTCCCTTCCACTGTTTGTCCCCTACCCACACCCCTTCTCCTCTGAGAGGGTGGGATACCACATCAAGTTTCTGCAGGGCTAGGTACAACCACTTTCACTGAGGACAGTCAAGGTAGCCCAGCTAGAAGAACACATCCTACATACAGCAAACAGGTTTTGGGATAGCCCTGCTCCAATGTTACAGAGCCATATCAAGACATAGCTGCATATCTGCTACACATGTGCAGAGGGTCTGGGTCTAACCTATGCTATTCTTTGGTTGGTGGTTCAGTCTCTGAGAGCCCTCAGGTTCCAGGTTAATTGACTGTTGGTCTTCCTGTAGAGTCTATAGCCCCTTTGGGGCCCACAATCTTTTTTTCCTGTTCTTCCATGGGTCCCCAAGCTTTATCCACTGTTTCACTGTGGGTGTCTGCATCTGTCTGAGTCAGCTGCTGGGTGGAGCTTTTGAGCAACCCTTTTCAATAAGGAAGTACATCAAGAATAAACTTGGAACCAAAATTTCTGATGAGCATCATAAGAACTCCTGAGAATTACACTTGTATCCATCAAAATATTGAGACCTGGATATGGTTACAGAAAGGGTGGAGTAGCATGTCACAACCACCGAAAAACCTAAGGAAATAAAGGAAGACAGCAACCTCCTGAAAGCTAACTCTTCCTCTCCCGAGAATGAATCTCCTCCTCAGTATAAAGTGACTAGATTTTTGCCTTTGAGACGATTTTATTTGCATCTGGATGTTGAAGTTTATCTTTACATCTGCATTCAAAGGAGACCAAGCCAGTATCTTGGACAATTGAAAAGTAGCTCCATGAATCTGTGCACTAAGTATATAGTGATGCCTAATGATATGGAGATTAAGTATTCTGAGCCATTATAAAATCACATGGCTTGGCAATTTAAATGCCATTTTCAGTTCAACCACAAGTCAATAAAGGTGAGAAGAATGTTGTTCCACATACAGCAGATGGGGTGTAAGCTCTAAGAATCTATGATCTTTGTTAATAAAGCCAGGGCGGCAGCTGATGTAGGGAGCTAAAATAAAGGCAGAGGTTAAGCATGCATGGCATGTGTGTGTGATCATAATCAGGCAACCGGAATTGCCTCCCACATTTAGCAAGATGCTGCAAATCAGGATGGAAAGAGGGATGTTGTCTGCTTGCTTTTGTGTTTCTGTAATGGAACTAATATTAACTGGGGAGGAAAAAGTTTATTTTATCTGAGAACTTCCGGGTCACATTCCATCACTGGGGGAAATCAAGGCAGGAACTCAAGCAAGAGCTTAAGAAGAAACCATTGAAGGATGTTATCCACTGCCTTGTTTTATATGGCTTACAAAGCTACTTTTCTTCTTTTAACTCAGTTTTATTTTTTCTTCATTCATATATTTCATCAACCCCTTCTATCCTCCCAGGCTCTACCCCAACTCCCTTTTTCCTTGGCCCTGCTATCCACTCCTCTTCCATTTTTTTCTTTCAGAGAAGGGCAGGCCTCCCATGGATATCAAACAAACATGCCATATCAAGTTGAGGTAAGGGGAGGCAACTCCCTTTTTATTAAGGTTAAATGGGGCAACCTTGTTCAGTAGGATAAAAAGGGTCCCAAGGGGCTGGGGATTTAGCTCAGTGGTAGAGCGCTTGCCTAGGAAGCGCAAGGCCCTGGGTTCGGTCCCCAGCTCCGAAAAAAAAAAACCAAAAAAAAAAAAAGGGTCCCAAATGTAGACAAAAACGTCAGAGATAGCCCCTACTCCCATTGTGAGGAGTCTCCCACAAGAAGACTAAGCTGCACAACCATAACACAAACATAGAGGGCCTAGGTCAGACCCATGCAGGAGTCCTGGTTATAGGTTCTGTCTCAGTGATGCCCTATGAGCCCAGATTTGTTGATTTTATGGTTTTTCTCATGGTGTCCTTGATCTCTCTGGCTCCTACAATCCTTCCTCCCCTTCTTCTGCAAAATTCTCTGAATGCCACATAGTGTGTGATTGTGGGTGTCTGCATCTGTTTCCATCATTTGCTAGATGAAGCATCTCTGATGCCAATTGGTCTAATATATGAGCACAGGAGAATATCATTAAGAATATTTTCATTGATATTTCTTTTCCCATTTGTGTTTGGTTCTATCTTAGGTCTCTGGGATACCCAGCCTCTGGGTCCTAGACCTCCAGGCAGGGGTGGGCTCCCTCTCATGGCATGCGTTTCAAGCTGGACAAGTCATTGATTGGCCATTCACAATTTTTGTACCATCATTACCCCCCCCTGTATCTTGTAGGCAGGACAAATTCTAGGTCAAAGGTTTTGTAGCTGGGTTGGTGTCTTGGTCCCTCCATTAGAATCCTTGCCTGGCCATAGCTAGTTTAGGCTCCATATGCCTCACTACAAGGAGTCATAGCTAGGGTCACGCTTGTAGATTCCTGGAAGTTTCATTGTATTAAGTTTCTAGCTGGTCCCAGAATGACCCCAATTCCACTTGTCTTTAGAAAAACTTAACATTAGAAATGACCTATGTGTTTATAGCAACTAATGAAGGTTGAGACAATTCAACCCAGACCTAACTAATCATAATCATTACATTTCTTCAAAAATGAACTAAGCATACACATGTTTACAAATTACATTTTTAAATAAAAATTAAAATAGCTATGATTTAATAATCTACACTATGTCAAACTTTTTAAATGAACATCAATTTAATATCCCTCAAACCCTGAAATATGAACATTATTAATCTTGATGACTTTAATGTGAGGAAAACGATTTGACAAATATGACTCACTTAATGGGTAGCACAAATGCTATTTGAATACAGACCTCATTCTAAATCTTTTTACTTCCAAATATTCTCAACAAGGAATGTCATAAAAATTAATTGGAGAGCATTAAAAATGTTTTAGTTACTGCCATACACAAATACAAAAACATATTAAGATAGATCACAGGACTGAATATGAACAGGGAAGAGAATGAAGGTTTTATTATAAAGCATGGGTGACTATCATTATGACCACTGAACAGGCAGATTTCTTATGCCACATTAAAATATAATGGCCAGAATTAAAAAAGAATAGCAAATTGGGCATTACTAAAATTAAGATCTTTTGCTCATCAAAAGTCACCATGAAGGGAATTAAAAAGTAAGAAACAGGTTGAAAAATAATGTGGGTAGGTAAAAGATAGATGGATGAATAGATAGATAGATAGATAGAAGATAGTTAGATAGGTAGATAGATAGATAGATAGATATGTATGGATAGATAGATGGGTGGATGGATGGCCAATTATACGCACATTATAAAAATTAAAATTAAAATATTGGATGGGATGGGGCTTATATCAGCAAAATGTTCTCATCACCTTCAAAGAGATAGTCACAAGGAAAAAATGGACAACATTCCTATAATGACAGAGTACTAGGGATACTGAAGACTAGTAGTCACCATCACCACTTTGGATACACTTGGTCTCTTTACCACTGAATATCCCTATGATCTAAAGAGCCATAATGTCAGGAGAGGGGAGTTTGCTTGGAATCCATATAGCTAGGATTTTTCAGAACCAAAGTAATACTGCATCCTAGTCCCTGTAGCCAGGAGAGTTATTGTCTATCTCTGTCTTAAAACTGCGAGAGTGGTTGGAAAAGTCTGGAGCCCTAGTTACCTACTGAGTAGCTGTATCCCATGACATGCTATATCCCCTACATGAGCTGCTGCTGTCAACCTCTACCCTCCGGGACCAAGCTCCTCCTGACCTGCTTCTTCTTTAGCTCACAATTTTAGTAGTTCACTGCCATGTGAAGCTTGATTGATCACGTGTTTTCTCCCAAGGAAGAAGTACCTTGGAAGCCAGCCCTGCTGTATTAGCTCCAAATCATTGCTGTACCCTGTCCTTTGTGCCCACAACAGAAGATGTGCACCCTATATATCCCAAGGACATGCTGTGCTAACAAGCAAAGATTCGTTTACACCTCAGATGTATTCTGCACATTAAGTAAAGCTCTGTACAATATCACTATGGAAGGAATTGGTATCTTTTCCAAGTTATTGCTGCACACAGATTCTCAAAGCCTAGATAGACAATGTCAATTGTCCTAAGAAAAAATAGCCCTTAGATAACCAGAGTAACCCTCACATACAGGTCTGTGTATATCAATTCTCAAAAAAATTGTCTTGGCTAAGTCAAGTAACTATGCCTCCCAAGACTGAGTACAGAAACATCATATAGCCTAGAAAATTAGATCATTAGGTAAGCTCAGACAGCCTATCACAAAGGCCAATCTCTTTCTTCAAACTGGATGAGGCCAGAAGAATGACTGTGGAGATAGACTTTCTCAGGCAGTTCAGTCACTTTGGCCATAATTCTTGTCTCTGTACCCAATGAACAGATGCTGTCATTATTCCAGAGTCCTTTATGCCGGTGCAGCTGGTTTTAAGAATCTGATATATTGCTACATCCAACTATCCCATGCTCCAGAATGACTATTACATAATATTTACTCACAGGCCCACCAAAACTCAATTCCAGAAAAGCTATATGATCAAATCTCCTAGGAACCGGAGGCATCACGGCTTTTCAAGTAAGCACTTAATGGCTCACCTGCAGGTGAAAGACTTTCCCATGAAAATCAATATATAAAGTTTGAAAAATGATATTGATCTACTATGAGAAGCCATTGGAAGGACACAAAAAAAAGGGAAAAAGAAAGTCTTATGCTACTAAAGGTTCATAGCAATACTCTAGTGTCTAAAGTGCCCCAAACAAACAAAATTAAATACCAAATAGAAACTCAAAATAATTATCTTTAGGAAATTTGCTGAGATAAAAAGAATTTTAAAAAATGACAACTTAGTAAAAACATAAACAATGAAAGAAACAAAAGTCCATGATCTGAATAAGAATCTAACACAGAAAATTGTCTGTAAGAAGCAAAAATTAAAAACTTAGAGCTGAAGAACTCAATGAGCACAATAAAGAATAATTTGTAAAAGCTTTGCTTATAAACTACTTCAAGTAGAAGAATGTTTTAATTTAAAGCTATAAACCTCAATCTCATCTAATCAAAAGGAGGAGGAAAAGGAATGAAGAAGTTAAAGACAGCCCACAAACTCATAGCTAAAGTATTAACAGAATAAATGTTTACCTTTTGGGAATTTCAAAATTAAAGAGAATATAGATGTCAGAAGATGAAAAGACCTTCTGTGCTCATCACAGATTAAGATTAACATAGTGAAAATACCCATCTTACCAAAAGCAATTGACAAATTCAATATAATTCAAATAAAAATTCCAACACAGTTTTTACCAACATTGAAGGAACATTGAAAGAACAATTCACAACTTCTTATAGAAAAACAAAAAGCAAACAAACAAACAAAAAAAAAAAAAACAGGATAGCTAAAACAATCCTGAAAAATAAAAGAACTTCTAGAGAAATCATTATCCCTAATCTCAAGCTATAATACAGAGCAAATAATGCTTTTTTTTTAAAGAAACTGCATGGTATTGGTATAGAAACAGATAGGTTGATCAATGGAATTGAATCAAAGACCCAGAAATAAATCCACACACCTATAAACAATTGATTTTTGACAAAGAAGCCAAACCATACAGTGGAAATGGTGCTGGTCTAACAGAATGTCTGCACATAGAAAATGCAAATGGATCCATATTTATTGGCCTGCACAAAACTCAACTTCAAGTGGATCAAGAACTTCGACATAAAACAAGATACAGTAAATCTAATAGAAGAGATAGAGGGAAATACTCTTGAACTGATTGGTACATGAAACAATTTCCTGAACAGAACATCAAAGGCTAAGGCTCCAAGGTCAAAAATTGATAAATAGGACCTCATGAAACTGAAAAGCTTCTGTAAGGTAAAAAGACACTGTTACTAGGACAAACCAATAGTGAGCAGAATAGGAAGAGATTATTAACCTTCTATCTGACAGAGAGCTGATATCCAAACTATATAGAGAACTCAAGAAGTTAGACTCCAACACTGCAAATAACCCAAATAAAAGTTGGGGTGCAGAGCTAAGCAGACCGTTCTCAACAGAGAAATCTTGAATGGTGGAGAAGCATTTAAAAGAAGTATTCAAAGTCCTTAGTCATTGGGGAAATGCAAATCAAACTAACCCTGAAATTCCACTTTACACCCACCAATCAGAATGGCTAAGTTCAAAACCTCAAGTGACAGCACGGGATCTCTAGGACGTGGATAAAAGAAAACACTCCTCCATTGCTTGTGAAATTGCAAATTTGTAAAAAAAAAAAAAACCACTCTGGAAATCAATCTGGTAGTCTCTCAGAAAATTTGAAATAGTTCAGTTATTAAAAACAAGGATATCATGAACTTTGCATACAAATGGATGAAACTATGAAAATATCATCCTGGATTAGGTGTATTCCCACCAATAAGTAAATATTAATCATAAAATACTGGATACCCATTTATACTACATACAGTGACCCAAAGAAGCTAAATAAGAAGGAAGGCCAAAGTTAGGATACTTGAATCTCACTTTGAAGGGGGAATAAAATAGTCATAAGAGGCAAATGGAGGGAGGGAACTGGGAGAGAGAGTAATGTGAACAGGGATGGGAATGGTGAGGATCAGGTTTTGGGAAAGAAGGTAGAGAAGTCCAGATGGCCAGGAGAATGAAAGGAAATCTGCAGCTGCCAGAGGCAGGATGTGGAGAGAAATCTCTAGAAGTCCCAAAGACCTGGAATCCAAGAGGCTCTCAGGAGTCAATGCAGGTGATCTTGGCCAAGATCCCTAACAGTGGGGATATGGAAACTGAAGAAGCCACCTGCTAGAAGCTAGGTAGGACTCCAAGTGGAGGGCTAGAGACACTCACCCACCCACAATATTTTCAACCCCCAACTTGCCATACCAAAAAAAAAAAAAATACAGGAACAAAGATGAAGTAGGGACTGAAGGAATGGCCAAACAATAACCAGTCAAACTTAAGACGCATCCCACGGGCAAACGCCAATCCCTGACACTATTATTCTTCCTCTGTTATGCTTGCAGACAGGAGCCTAGCATAATTGTCTTCTGAGAGACTCTAGCCAGCAGCTGACTAAAACAGATGCAGATAATCCACAGCCAAACAGTGGATAGATAGAGTTCAGGGACTTTTACAAAAGAGTTAGAAGGATGGAGTGAAGACACTGAAGGAGATGGGGAGTCCATAAGGACCGACAGAATCAAATAACCTGAACCCTTGGAAGTTGTCAGAGACTGAACCACCAACCAAAAAGCATACATGGGTTGGACCAAGCCACCTCGCCCCCGGCATATAGTTAGCAGATGTGCAATTCAGTCTCCTCCATATGGATCCTCCAACTGCTGGAGTCTGTCTGTGGATTCTGTTTCACAGCAGGACTACTACTTTGTCTGGCCTCAGTAGAGAGTATGCACCTAAACTTGCAGAAACTTGATGTACCAGGGTGGGAAAATACCCAGGGTCACCTCACCCTCTCAAAGAAGAAAGGGGAAAAGCATGGGGAAAGGGACTCTGCGAGGAGGACAACAGTAGAAGGGGCAGTGATTAATGATTAGTAAATAACTAAATTATTAATTATGTATTTTATTCTCAATTATGATAAATTATAACAGATAATAAAATAATAGTAATAACTTTGAAAAAAAAGAAATCCTACTTAACTGAATAGTTACCAGAAAAATCTCTTCTTTTAGAAGACATAGGGCACCCAGATATAAGAAGTCTGTGTTTCCTTAACACATTTATTTGTATTAGTTATTTTTCTCATTGCTATAAAAAAGTACCCTGCAGAAAAAAACTCAAAAAGGATGTACTTTGGTTTGTATAGCATGCAACTTTTCACACCATGTAGTGGTTAGTTTTGTGTCAACTTGACACATACAAGAATCATATGGCAAGATGTAACGTCAATTGAAAAAAATATCTAGATCAGACTGGCCTTTAAGCAAGTCTGTGGGGGAGTTTTCTTGACTAATGGTTGGCATAAAAGGGACCCCACTTTGTGTGATGGCGTCCTTGGACAGGTGCTCCTAGGATACATAAGAAAGCAAGCTGAGTGACCAAGAGATTTTAATAAAATTAACATAGCTTTTTATCTCATCTAAGTTGACAAATCATGAATTTTTCACATTTTTAATTTCCTTTTTCATTATTTTATTGAAAATAGATCTTCTCTCATATGCTACACATTGTTAATTTTCAATTTTTAAAGTTACAATATTTTTTCTACTTCCCTTCTCTTCAATCTCTTATATGCTGCCCCCTTTTCCCTCTCAAATTTACAGTTTCTTTTTCTTTAATTATTATTGAGTGTCCTTTTTTATTTCTTGGGGTTTTTTCTATGCTAGTAGAGCCTATTTGGGAATTCTTTGCCTGTGACCACTTTGAGTTGTTTGCCATGTCTCCACCTATCAGTTTTACTTTCAGGTCCTGCATTAAGGCCTGTGATCAACTGTTGATTGATTTTGATACAGGATATTGATCTATTTTCATTCTTTTATGCATGGAAATCATCCCTCAGTACCACTACTTAAACTGGCTGTCTTTTCTGCCAAGAATTAAGTGGCAACTTTAGTTTTGAAACCATGAACGGAGCGCTTTGCACTGTGCATTCTGTCATACCAAGGAACACGGCCTTAACACTGCAGTTCTAACTGTCACATGTCAGGAAATGCAGTGATTTTTACTGAACAGACAAGGCATGCTTCTCCTATAGAAATGTAATGGTTTGGGGCTGGAGAGATGGCTCAGCATTTAAGAGCACTGACTGTTCTCCCAGAGGTCCTGAGTTCAATTCCCAGCGACCACATGGTGGCTCACAACCATAGGTAATGAGATCTGATGCCCTCTTCTAGTGTGTCTGAAGAGAGCTACGGTGTACTCACATACATAAAATAAATAAATAAATCTAAAATAAAAGGAATGTAATGGTTAAATTACAGAAAACAAGGACTTTTGCAAGTTAACTACTACTATCCTTCAGCTTGTAGAATTATTAATATCTCTGGGCTGCATTGAGTTTGATCCTGGTATTTAAGTTGACAGCTTGCAATTCTTTAAAATGATGTTACATTAATCTTGAATTTGAATTAAGATTGAGCCTAACCATTCCTGATATAGCCACAACTCTAGTCCACATTATATATTACACATTTTAGCAAAAAGTTGTATTGACAATCATAAAGGCAAAATATCAGTCAACTCCGAAAAGTATTGAGAATGTTTTGCATCTTACCGTATTATGTTTTCATCTATGAAGCCCGACTAACCAGATCAGCATACTGTCTCTCAGCGTAACTGACCAGCCAGCTATCTGCCTACCTTCACCAGGCCTGCATCACCAGGAACATTCAGGTAATATCCTATCTCTCCACACATTCATGAGCCTGCTGTGTGCCCAGGGAAACACCCAGGTGGTAGGAAAAATGCAATGCCTATTCCATTGTCCAGCCTAAGGCTGCCCACCAGATGGCTTCTGTACCTGAAACATCCAAGTTAGACCTGCCTTCCCAATACCTGTACATCGGAAATATCCAGGAATAACCAGATGGCTAAAGGCCAGTGTAAGAACACAACTAACAAATCCAGGGCAAGATGCTATCCTACCATAGTAAGCCCTGGATATCCTACCACTTCCGAAACAGAAGAAAATGGCTCTAAATCCAATCTCATGAAGATGATAGAGGCTCTTCAAGAAGAAATGAATAAGAAATACAGAAAAATATAATGAAACAGGTAGAGGCCCTTAAAAAGAAAATAAATAAATCCCCTAAAGAAATAGAGAAAATACAAGTAAATTCATTAGGAAATGAATAAGACTGTTCAAGATCTGAAAATGGAAATAGAAGAAATAAAGAAAACACAAACTGAGGGAATCAGAAGATGGAAAATCCAGGAAAAAGAACAGTAAGCACAGAAACAAGCATCACCAATAGAATACAAGAGATGGAAGAGAGAATCTCAGGCACAGAATAAAAAATGGAAGAACTTGATACATCAGTCAAAGATTATGTTAAATTTAAAAAGTTCCTGACACAAAGCATCCAGGAAATGTGGTATATTATGAAAAGACCTAACCTGACAATAATAAGAATAGAAGAAGGTGAGGAATCTTAGTTCCAAGGACCCACAAATAATTACAAGAAGATTTTTAAAGGAACTTTCCTCAACCTAAAGAAACATGCCTATAAACATATAAGGAGCTTAAAGTACACCAATTAAGGAACACCCATTCAGAGCCTGCCCCACATGTGGCCCATACATATACAGCCACCCAATTAGACAAGATGAATGAAGCAAAGAAGTGCAGGCCGACAGGAACCGGATGTAGATCTCTCCTGAGAGATACAGCCAGAATACAGCAAATACATAGACAAATGCCAGCAGCAAACCACTGAACTGAGAACGGGACCCCCATTGAAGAAATCAGAAAAGACTGAAAGAGCTTGAAGGGGCTTGAGACCCCATATGAACAACAATGCCAAGCAACCAGAGCTTCCAGGGACTAAGCCACTACCCAAAGACTATACATGGACTGACCCTGGGCTCCAACCTCATAGGTAGCAAATAATGGCCCAGTAAGAGCACCAGTGGAAGGGGAAGCCCTTGGTCCTGCTAAGACTGAACCCCCATTGAAGGTGATTGTTGTGGGGAGGGTGGTAATGGGGGGGATGGGGAGGGGAACACCCATTTGGAAGGGGAGGGGGAGAGGTTAGGGGGATGTTGGCCTGGAAACTGGGAAGGGGGATAACAATCGAAATGTAAATAAGAAATACTCAAGTTAATAAAGATGGAAAAAAAAAAGAACACCAATTAGACTGGACAAGAAGAGAAAATGCTCTTGCCAAACAATAATCAAAACACTAAGTCTAAAGTACAAACAAAGTATATTAAAAACTACAAGGGGAAAGGGCCAAGTAACATACAGAGGAAGACCTATCAGAATTACATGTGACTTCTCAACAGAGCCTCTAAATATAGTAGAGCCTGGACATACATCTGGAAAACCATGCATGCCAACCTAGACTACTCTATCCAGCAAAACTCTCAATCAACATAGATGGATATATCAAGATATTTAAAGACAAAACCAAATATACTAGAAGAAAAACTCCAACCCAAGGAAGATAACTACACCCAAGAAAACACAGGAAATAAATAATTCCATACCAGAAAAAAAAAACAAAGGGAACACACACACATGTGTACACACACATACACACACACAAAGTAACACCATAAACATAAAAAAAATAGGAATTAACAATCATTAATAGACTTTCAACTGAAAGAGATAGGGAAAGATACTTTATATTTATCAAAGAAAAAATCCGCCAAGATGACATCTCAATTCTGAACACCTATTCTTCTTTTCAACACCTCATGGAGCCTTCTCCAAAACTGGCTATGTAATCCTCCACAAAGGAAGCCTCAACAGATAAAGGAAATTGAAATAATCCCTTCTATATAATGAGACCATATTGGACTGAAGCTGCACTTCAACAATAATAAATAAAAACAACAGAAAGCCTATAAACTCATGGAAACTGAACAACTCTCTATTCAATGATAACTGGGTCATGGAAGAATTTATGGAACAAAATGAAAGGGGTGCTAAAAGAAAAGTTCATAGCACTAAGTGCCTTCATAAAAAAAATAGGGAGATCATGCACTAGGAATTTAAAAGAACACCTGAAAGTTCTAGAAGAACAAAAAGCAGAAAACACACCCAAGAACAGTAGGTTCATGCTAAAAGTAATGCTAAAAGCAGTTTTACATTCATGTTAAAAGTAAGGGAGAGATCAGGGACACAAGGTACATCTTAAGTACAATAAAGACAATAAACAGCAAGCCAATAGCAAAAAGAAAATTAAATGGAGAGAAACAAAGAATTTCCACTGAAATCAGGGATAATACAAGTCTGCCTACTCTCTCCCAATCTATTCAATATAGGGATTAAAGTTATATCCAGAGCAATAAGACAACTAAAGAAAGATCAGGGGAATACAAATCAGAAAGCAAGAAGTCAGGATATCACTATTCACAGGTGACATAATAGTATACATAAGTGACCCCAAAAATTCTACCAGAGATCTCCTATAGCTAATAAACACTTTCAGCAAAGTGACTAGATACAAAATAACTGAAATAATCAGTCACCATCCTTCATATGAACAATGAATAGGTTGAGAATGAAATTGGGGAGATATCACCCTTTTCAACAGCCACAAAAATTATAAAATCTCTTGGTGCAACTCTAACCAAGTGAAAGACCTCTATGAGAAGAACTTCAAGTCTCTGAAAAAAGAAGTTGAGGAAGATATCAGAAGTTGGAAAGACCTCCCATACTCATGGATAGTAAAAATAGCCATCTTACCAAAAATAATCTACATATTTAATGTAATTTCCATTAAAATTCCAACATAATTCTTCATACACCTTGAAATAACCATTTTCTACTTCATATGAAAAAAGAAAAAACAGGATAGCTAAAATAATCACATACTATAAAAGAATTATAGAAGTATCACCTTAACTGATTTCAAGCTATACTACAGAGCAATAGTGATTTTTTTAAAACTGCATAATATTGAGATTAAAATGGTCATATTGATCAATAACATAGAATCCAAACCTTCTGGATGTCAAAGGACACCAATTAAACAAAACAGTACAGAATGGAAAAAGATCTTTACCAATTCTACATTTGGCAGAGTGCTAATATTCAAAATATATAAAGAACTCTAGAAGTTGACCCCCCAAAAAAGACATTTTTAAAATGGAATATAGAGCTAAATAGAGAATTCTCAACAGAAAAATGGAATCTTGAATGGCCAAGAAGTAGGAAAATGCCAGAATAAGGATGATGGGGTGGATGGGTGGGTGAGTGAGGGAGCTCCCTCATGGAAGCAGGGAGAGGAGGATGGGATAGAGGGAGTCCAGAGGGAAAACCTGGAAAGGGATAACATTTGAAATGTAAATAAATAAAAGATCCAATTAAAAAAAAGAGAAATGTTCAAAGGCGTTTGTCCCCAGGGAGATGCAAACCAAAATGACTCTGAGAATCCATCTTCTACCCATTAGAATAGCTAAAATCAAAGACTCAAGTGACAGCACATGCTGGTGATGATTTGGAGTAAGGGGAGAACTCCTCCAAGAGTCCAACCTTGTATAACCACTCTGAAAATCAATTTCATGATTTCTCAAAAATTTGGAAATCCTACCTCAAGATGCAACCACTCTTGGGCATATACCCAAAGGATGCTCCACCATGCCACAAAGATACTTGTTCAACTATATTCATAGAAGATTTATTCATACCAGCCAGAAACTGGAAACAACCCAGAGATCTCTTAACAGAAGAATGGATAAAGAAAATGTGTTTTATCTGCACAGTGGAATACTACTCAGCTATTAACAATAAGAACATCATGGATTTTTTTCAGGTATATGTATAGAACTAGAAAATATCATTCTGAGTGAGGAAACCCAAATCTTCAGCTTACTCTTAATGAACACAAGTCTAGTAACTAACAAAGCAAAAATAAAATATCATTCTGTGCTCTCATCACTGCTAATGGCTTTGTCTGTTACCATATTTTAATCAATTTTTGTTCAAAGAATACCTATGCATAATAGAATCTGTTGAATTTATTTCATGTAGAGTGCAGGAACTTTTGGGTAGCCATCACTGAAATTATTGTCTCTTCATACAGCTTTCCTTAAGTTTTAGTGCTGGATTTCTTTGTGCTGTCTGATTGGGATGAATTTATGTCATAGAATTTGCAGCCTTAATGCTGGTAGAGGCCTGAGAATTCAGCAGCTCTATTTTGCTCCTGTTGGGGCAGTAATGCCCAGTGCTGCACATCTTTATCTGGCATCAGTGGGAGGGGAGGCCCTTGGTCCAGTGAAGGCTCAATACCCCAGCTTAGGCATATGCTAGGGCGGTGAGGCCGGAAACGGTGGGTTGGTGGGGGAGCCCCCTCATAGAAGCCTGGGGAAGAGGAATGGGATAGGCACTTCCTGGAGAGGAAACCAGGAAGGAGGATAACATTTAAAATGTAAATAAATAAAATAACCAACAAAAGTTTAAAAGAAGAATTATGGGGGAACACTTGAATACACACACACACACACACACACACACACACACACACACTCCCTAAATTCTACTCATGAAAACCAAATAGAATATCCAGCAATTATACTTGTTCCTTAAGAAAATGACTGTAATGACTTTCTATTAATAAAGTACAGGAATGTTTAGTGTACATGTAATTATTTTATACACAGTCATACATACATAGGAACACAGATTTGTATGATTACTAAAATAGAGATTAAAATTTCCAGGGTTCTGAAAGTTTCACTGTTATTTCTCAGTCAGTAATTTTTCTCCTTCAAGGATGACCACACTCACTACTTATGCTTCCTCTTCTTCTCAAATTTTCTATAGGCTCAACTGATCTGTATTATATCTGAAGTTCTTTATTTAGAATTATATTTTTGAAATCTCTATATGTCTTTGAGTCATAAGCCCCTTTATATTTCTGTACAGTATTCCGTTATAAGAATGTCCATTTATTTTACTGCTAGTGAATATTTAGATTATGTAAGTTTTCATCCCTGGATGTAATTGTTATGCATACTCTTATATTGTTAATGATACAGTCCAATGTCTATTACTGCATCATTAGTGTGTCTTTCAATATTACTGAAAATATGTTTTCAAAGCAGTTTTAGCATTTTCTCCACTAGCAAATGAAGAAATCCCAATTAACTACAGTAATACTAGCCTTTTGTTGGTATTGATTTTAAATAATTAGGCGTATTTGTGAGTAGAGTGGGATATTTTGTGGCATGCATACTCTTTATAATTATTTAAACAGGATATGTTCATGCCTCACCTCTATTATATTTCTCTCTCTGTAAACATGCAAAATGCTCTTTTCTTACCAATTTGAAGTACAAAATTAATAGTTGCCACTCAACCACACAAAAGGCTTCTGAAGTGTTTTTCACTTGTGATTCATGTTTACATGAGAGTTTTTTCATGCTATCCTGTATACAGGTATATAAAATGGCTATACAAGTCAAACAATGATTACTGATAATTAATCAAAAAGAAATTTATTTCGGAATTCTTTGGTGTATTTAAAATTTTACTGTTAGTTAAAGATAAGTTACAAATTTGCACATGAATGAGATGCATATGCTCGTTTATTTTTATATAGAACTTAAATCATGCATACTTTTTTCAATAATATTTTTATTTATTTTCATCCCAACTGCAGCTCCCTCCTCTTCCTCTGTTTCTCCCATTCCTGCCCTTACAAATCCCTCCCACCAATACCTACTCCATATCCTCACTAATATATGCTGGCACTTGAGTTTTTGATCCCAGAGTTGTTTTTGATTTGCATTTCCTTGATGAATAAATGTTGAGCATTTCTTTAGTGCTTCTCAGCCATTTGAGATTCCTCTGTTGAGAATTCTCTGTTTAGCTTTGTATCCCAAATTTTAATTGGGTTATTTAGCTTGTTGGTGTCTAATTTCTTGAGTTCTTTATATAGTTTGGATATATATATATGTACATATATATATTAAATATTTTATATTTGATAGCCCTCTCTGAAATGTAAGGTTGATGCAGATATTTTCCCATTTTGTAGGCTGGTGTTTTGTCCTATATATGGTGTCCCTTGCCTTACAGAGGCTTTCCAGTTTCATAAGGTACCATTGTACCATTTAATAACTGTTGATCATAGTGCCTGAGTTATTGATATTCTGTTCAGGAATTAGTCTCCTGTACCAATTTGTTCAAGGCTATTCCCCACTTTCTCATCTATTATATTTAGTGTTTCCAGGTTTATGTTGAGTTTTCTGATCCACTAGGATTTGAGTTTTGTGCAGGTGATAAATGTGGATCTATTTACATTCTTCTAGATGCACCATTTGTTGAAGATGCTTTCATTTTTCCATTGTATGGCTCTGGGGCTCGTGGACCATTCCACCTGATAGAATAACTGGCAAGATGAGTCCAAACTCTGTGAAACTCAGAATTGAGTAAGGTAGTCATGGAGCCAGCTCCCTGACAAACTCTACCTGCTCTAAAACATGTAGCCATGACACCCCACAGAAAGAACCATGGCAATCAGTCAAGTAGCATAAAAACCTGGAATTCTCCATTCTAATGAGTATGTAGATATGCCCCAAGTATTCAGCCAATGAGCTTTCCTTCCTGGGCATTCCTTCAAACAAAAAGGCATTTAATCCCTCATTCACCCTGGGTAATGTGTACACATTTACATTTGCCATCAAAGACAGCAATTGGGACAATAATGGACTGTCTCTTTATCAAGAATCACCTTGTCTTAAATAGCCTTGCCTAAATCTCCCCGAAAAAGTACTGTCTCTCCCCGCTCTTCCATATTCTAAAGGCTCATTCAGAACCAAACCAAGTTCCGTGCCTGCCCATCCTGCACAACCTGAGGGGAAGCATGGACTGGGGACCCCTGTTCCCAACTCCTAGCACTATCTAAGCAGCACCTGGGTACACAGGAGACTAGGAAACACAGCAATCATCCCAGACTCAGCTGCTGTTGTCACCAAGGGAAACATGAGCTGAGGACCCCTGTTATCGATGGCATTCTGCCTCCCCTGAGGATCAGGCTGACACTGCAGGCACCCCAGCAGTGAGACAGACATAGCCACACTACAACCCACAAACTCAAAGTAGCTAAATAACAAGAACGGCCCAAGGAAGATGCTTGAATCTCACTCAGAGGGGAAATAAAATAGCCATTGGAAGTAGATGGAGGAAGGAAACTGGGTAGGAGAAGAGATAAGAGGGGAACTAGGGGTAGGGAGATGAGAGGGAGGGGGAACCAGGGAGATAGGGCTGAGAGAATGATTGTATATCAGCAGCAGGCAGGGAAGTGGGGCAATCTCTAGGATTTTCCAGAGACCTGGGATGTGGGGAGACCCCAGAGGGTCAATGGAGTCAACTATAGCTGCAACTCCTAACAGTGGGGTATCGAGCCTGAAGTGGCCACCTCCTGTAGCCAGGTAGGACTTACAGTACAGAAATAAAGACACCAACAGACACACAAAATCAAAATGTATCCTGCTTACAAGAAGCACAGGGACAAAGATCAGAGACTGAGAGAATGGCCAATCAATGAAAGACTCAAATTGAGATCCATCCCATGAGCAAGAATCGATCTCTGACACAATGAATGTTACTCTGTTATGCTTGCAGGCAGGAACCTGGCATGACTTCCCTCAGAAAGACTCCACCCATCCTTAAGTGACTCCGAAAATTCCACCAGAGAACTAAACCTGATAAACAACTTCAGCAAAGTGACTGGGTATAAAATTAACTCAAATCAGTGGCCTTCCTCTACTCAAAGAATAAACAGACTGAGAAAGAAATTAGGGAAATGACACCCTTCACAATAGTCACAAATAATATAAAATACCTTGGGGTGACTCTAACCAAGCAAGTGAAAATTCTGTATGACAAGAACTTCAAGTCTCCGAAAAAAGAAGTCAAAGAAGATCTCAGAAGATGGAAAGATCTCCAGTCCTTATGGATTGGCAGGATTAATATAATAAAACTAGCCATCTTGCTGAAAACAATCTATAGATTCAATGCAATCACATTCAAAATTCGAACTCAATTCTTCATAAAGTTAGAAAGAGCAATTTGCAAATACATTTGGAATAACAAAAAACCCAGGATAGCAAAAGATATCCTCAGCAATAAAACAACTTCTGGTGGAATCATGATCCCTGACCTCAAGCTGTATTACAGAGCAATAGTGATAAAAATTGCATGGTATTGGTACAGAGACCGGCAGGTAGATCAATGGAATAGAATTGAAGACCCAGAAATGAACCCACACATCTATTGTCACTTGATCTTTGACAAAGGAGCTAAAACCATCCAGTGGAAAAAAGACAGCATTTACAACAAATAGTACTGGCACAACTGGAGATCAGCATGTAGAAGAATGCAAATTGATGGCTGACGCCACAGAGAGCTCGTGGGCAGCACCCCGCAAGCAAACTTGAGCCTAGGGACCACAGGTAAGACCAACTTTTCTGCTGTAAGAGACCTGCCTGGTGAACTCGGGACACACAGAGGCAGAATTCCTCTAGGACCGAGCACCTCCTGTGTTTACCGGGAGTCCCACACCCGCAGATCCCGACCTGCAGCAGCTCTCTGCTCCCAGACCCCGTGGGAGAGAGACCCCACCGCCTGGTCAGGTGGGCACTCTGCCCACACCTGCCCACATCCCTGGCCCAAGAGGAAACTGTATAAGGCCTCTGGGTTCCCGTGGTGGAGGGCCCAGGAGCAGCAGGACTGCTGCGTCTGAGACAACGCCGGAACCTGAAGGAACAAACCAGATAAACAGTTCTCTGCACCCAAATCCCGTGGGAGGGAGAGCTAAACCTTCAGAGAGGCAGACACGCCTGGGAAACCAGAAGAGACTGCACTCTGCACACACATCTCGGACGCCAGGGGAAAACACCAAACGCCATCTGGAACCCAGGTGCACTGAAGCTCCCGGAAAGGGCGGCGCATATCTTCCTGGTTGCTGCCACCGCAGAGAGCTCATGGGCAGCACCCCGCGAGCAAACTTGAGCCTCAGGACCACAGGTAAGACCAACTTTTTTGCTGCAAGTGAGCTGCCTGGTGAACTCAAGACACAGGCCCACAGGAACAGCTGAAGACCTGTAGAGAGGAAAAACTACATGCCCGAAAGCAGAACACTCTGTCCCCATAACAGGCTGAAAGAAAACAGGAAAACAGGTCTACAGCACTCCTGACACACAGGCCAATAGGGCAGTATAGCCACTGTCAGAAATAGCAGAACAAAGTAACACTAGAGATAATCTGATGGCGAGAGGCAAGCGCAGGAACCCAAGCAACAGAAACCAAGACTACATGGCAACATCGGAGCCCAATTCTCCCATCAAAACAAACATGGAATATCCAAACACACCAGAAAAGCAAGATCTAGTTTCAAAATCATATTTGATCATGATCCTGGAGGACTTCAAGAAAGACGTGAAGAACTCCCTTAGAGAACAAGTAGAAGCCTACAGAGAGGAATCGCAAAAATGCCTGAAAGAATTCCAGGAAAACATAAATAAACAAGTAGAAGCCCATACAGAGGAGACACAAAAATCCCTGAAAGAATTCCAGGAAAACATAAATAAACAAGTAGAAGCCCATAGAGAGGAGACACAAAAATCCCTGAAAGAATTCCAGGAAAACACAATCAAACAGTTGAAGGAATTAAAAATGGAAATAGAAGCAATCAAGAAAGAACACATGGAAACAACCCTGGATATAGAAAACCAAAAGAAGAGACAAGGAGCTGTAGATACAAGCTTCACCAACAGAATACAAGAGATGGAAGAGAGAATCTCAGGAGCAGAAGATTCCATAGAAATCATTGACTCAACTGTCAAAGATAATGTAAAGCGGAAAAAGCTACTGGTCCAAAACATACAGGAAATCCAGGACTCAATGAAAAGATCAAACCAAAGGATAATAGGTATAGAAGAGAGTGAAGACTCCCAGCTCAAAGGACCAGTAAATATCTTCAACAAAATCATAGAAGAAAACTTCCCTAACCTAAAAAAAGAGATACCCATAGGCATACAAGAAGCCTACAGAACTAAAAATAGATTGGACCAGAAAAGAAACACCTCCCGTCACATAATAGTCAAAACACCAAACGCACAAAATAAAGAAAGAATATTAAAAGCAGTAAGGGAAAAAGGTCAAGTAACATATAAAGGCAGACCTATCAGAATCACACCAGACTTTTCGCCAGAAACTATGAAGGCCGGAAGATCCTGCACTGATGTCATACAGACCCTAAGAGAACACAAATGCCAGCCCAGGTTACTGTATCCTGCAAAACTCTCAATTAACATAGATGGAGAAACCAAGATATTCCATGACAAAACCAAATTTACACAATATCTTTCTACAAATCCAGCACAACAAAGGATCATAAATGGTAAACATAAGGAGGCAAGCTATACCCTAGAAGAAGCAAGAAACTAATCATCTTGGCAACAAAACAAAGAGAAGAAAAGCACAAAAACATAACCTCACATCCAAATATGAATATAACAGGAAGCAATAATCACTATTCCTTAATATCTCTCAACATCAATGGCCTCAACTCCCCAATAAAAAGATATAGATTAACAAACTGGATATGCAACGAGGACCCTGCATTCTGCTGCCTACAGGAAACACACCTCAGAGACAAAGACAGACACTACCTCAGAGTGAAAGGCTGGAAAACAACTTTCCAAGCAAATGGTTGGAAGAAGCAAGCTGGAGTAGCCATTCTAATATCAAATAAAATCAATTTTCAACTAAAAGTCATCAAAAAAGATAAGGAAGGACACTTCATATTCATCAAAGGAGAAATCCACCAAGATGAACTCTCAATCCTAAATATCTATGCCCCAAATACAAGGGCACCTACATACGTAAAAGAAACCTTACTAAAGCTCAAAACACACATTGCACCTCACACAATAATAGTGGGAGATTTCAACACCCCACTCTCATCAATGGACAGATCATGGAAACAGAAATTAAACAGAGACGTAGACAGACTAAGAGAAGTCATGAGCCAAATGGACTTAACGGATATTTATAGAACATTCTATCCTAAAGCAAAAGGATATACCTTCTTCTCAGCTCCTCATGGTACTTTCTCCAAAATTGACCATATAATTGGTCAAAAAACGGGCCTCAACATGTACAGAAAGATAGAAATAATCCCATGCATGCTATCAGACCACCAAGGCCTAAAACTGGTCTTCAATAACAATAAGGGAAGAATGCCCACATATACGTGGAAATTGAACAATGCTCTACTCAATGATAACCTGGTCAAGGAAGAAATAAAGAAAGAAATTAAAAACTTTTTAGAATTTAATGAAAATGAAGGTACAACATACCCAAACTTATGGGACACAATGAAAGCTGTGCTAAGAGGAAAACTCATAGCGCTGAGTGCCTGCAGAAAGAAACAGGATAAGAAAAGAGTATATGTCAGCAGCTTGACAGCACACCTAAAAGCTCTAGAACAAAAAGAAGCAAATACACCCAGGAGGAGTAGAAGGCAGGAAATAATCAAACTCAGAGCTGAAATCAACCAATTAGAAACAAAAAGGACCATAGAAAGAATCAACAGAACCAAAAGTTGGTACTTTGAGAAAATCAACAAGATAGATAAACCCTTAGCCAGACTAACGAGAGGACACAGAGAGTGTGTCCAAATTAACAAAATCAGAAATGAAAAGGGAGACATAACTACAGATTCAGAGGAAATTCAAAAAATCATCAGATCTTACTATAAAAGCCTATATTCAACAAAACTTGAAAATCTTCAGGAAATGGACAATTTCCTAGACAGATACCAGGTACCGAAGTTAAATCAGGAACAGCTAAAACAGTTAAATAACTCCTAAGGAAATAGAAGCAGTCATTAAAGGTCTCCCAACCAAAAAGAGCCCAGGTCCAGACGGGTTTAGTGCAGAATTCTATCAAACCTTCATAGAAGACCTCATACCAATATTATCCAAACTATTCCACAAAATTGAAACAGATGGATCACTACCGAATTCCTTCTATGAATCCACAATTACTCTTATACCTAAACGACACAAAGACCCAACAAAGAAAGAGAACTTCAGACCAATTTCCCTTATGAATATCAACGCAAAAATACTCAATAAAATTCTGGCAAACCGAATCCAAGAGCACATCAAAACAATCATCCACCATGATCAAGTAGGCTTCATCCCAGGCATGCAGGGATGGATTAATATATGGAAAACCATCAACGTGATCCATTATATAAACAAACTGAAAGAACAAAACCACATGATCATTTCATTAGATGCTGAGAAAGCATTTGACAAAATTCAACACCCCTTCATGATAAAAGTCCTGGAAAGAATAGGAATTCAAAGCCCATACCCAAACATAGTAAAAGCCATATACAGCAAACCAGTTGCTAACATTAAACTAAATGGAGAGAAACTTGAAGCAATCCCACTAAAATCAGGGACTAGACAAGGCTGCCCACTCTCTCCCTACTTATTCAATATAGTTCTTGAAGTTCTAGCCAGAGCAATCAGACAACAAAAGGAGGTCAAGGGGATACAGATCGGAAAAGAAGAAGTCAAAATATCACTATTTGCAGATGATATGATAGTATATTTAAGTGATCCCAAAAGTTCCACCAGAGAACTACTAAAGCTGATAAACAACTTCAGCAAAGTGGCTGGGTATAAAATTAACTCAAATAAATCAATACCCTTCCTCTACACAAAAGAGAAACAAGTCGAGAAAGAAATTAGGGAAACGACACCCTTCATAATAGACCCAAATAATATAAAGTACCTCGGTGTGACTTTAACCAAGCAAGTAAAAGATCTGTACAATAAGAACTTCAAGACACTGAAGAAAGTAATTGAAGAAGACCTCAGAAGATGGAAAGATCTCCCATGCTCATGGATTGGCAGGATTAATATAGTAAAAATGGCCATTTTACCAAAAGCGATCTACAGATTCAATGCAATCCCCATCAAAATACCAATCCAATTCTTCAAAGAGTTAGACAGAACAATTTGCAAATTCATCTGGAATAACAAAAAACCCAGTATAGCTAAAGCTATCCTCAACAATAAAAGGACTTCAGGGGGAATCACTATCCCTGAACTCAAGCAGTATTACAGAGCAATAGTGATAAAAACTGCATGATATTGGTACAGAGACAGACAGATAGACCAATGGATTAGAATTGAAGACCCAGAAATGAACCCAAACACCTATGGTCACTTGATTTTTGACAAAGGAGCCAAAACCATCCAATGGAAAAAAGATAGCATTTTCAGCAAATGGTGCTGGTTCAACTGGAGGGCAACATGTAGAAGAATGCAGATCGATCCATGCTTATCACCCTGTACAAAGCTTAAGTCCAAGTGGATCAAGGACCTCCACATCAAACCAGACACACTCAAACTAATAAAAGAAAAGCTAGGGAAGCATCTGGATCACATGGGCACTGGAAAAAATTTCCTGAACAAAACACCAATGGCTTATGCTCTAAGATCAAGAATCGACAAATGGGATCTCATAAAACTGCAAAGCTTCTGTAAGGCAAAGGACACTGTGGTTAGGACAAAACAGATTGGGAAAAGATCTTTACCAATCCTACAACAGATAGAGGCCTTATATCCAAAATATACAAAGAACTCAAGAAGTTAGACCACAGGGAGACAAATAACCCTATTAAAAAATGGGGTTCAGAGCTAAACAAAGAATTCACAGCTGAGGAATGCCGAATGGCTGAGAAACACCTAAAGAAATGTTCAACATCTTTAGTCATAAGGGAAATGCAAATCAAAACAACCCTGAGATTTCACCTCACACCAGTGAGGATGGCTAAGATCAAAAACTCAGGTTACAGCAGATGCTGGCGAGGATGCGGAGAAAGAGGAACACTCCTCCATTGTTGGTGGGATTGCAGACTGGTACAACCATTCTGGAAATCAGTCTGGAGATTCCTCAGAAAATTGGACATTGAACTGCCTGAGGATCCAGCTATACCTCTCTTGGGCATATACCCAAAAGATGCCCCAACATATAAAAAAGACACGTGCTCCACTATGTTCATCGCAGCCTTATTTATAATAGCCAGAAGCTGGAAAGAACCCAGATGCCCTTCAACAGAGGAATGGATACAGAAAATGTGGTACATCTACACAATGGAATATTACTCAGCTATCAAAAACAACGACTTTATGAAATTCGTAGGCAAATGGTTGGAACTGGAAAATATCATCCTGAGTGAGCTAACCTAATCACAGACATACACGGTATGCACTCATTGATAAGTGGCTATTAGCCCAAATGCTTGAATTACCCTAGATGCCTAGAACAAATGAAACTCAAGACGGATGATCAAAATGTGAATGCTTCACTCCTTCTTTAAAAGGGGAACAAGAATACCCTTGGCAGGGAATAGAGAGGCAAAGATTAAAACAGAGACTGAAGGAACACCCATTCAGAGCCTGCCCCACATGTGGCCCATACATATACAGCCACCCAATTAGACAAGATGGATGAAGCAAAGAAGTGCAGACCGACAGGAGCCAGATATAGATCGCTCCTGAGAGACACAGCCAGAATACAGCAAATACAGAGGCGAATGCCAGCAGCAAACCACTGAACTGAGAATAGGACCCCTGTTGAAGGAATCAGAGAAAGAACTGGAAGAGCTTGAAGGGGCTCGAGACCCCATATGTACAACAATGCCAAGCAACCAGAGCTTCCAGGGACTAAGCCACTACCTAAAGACTATACATGGACTGACCCTGGACTCTGACCTCATAGGTAGCAATGAATATCCTAGTAAGAGCACCAGTGGAAGGGAAAGCCCTGGGTCCTGCTAAGACTGATCCCCCAGTGAACTAGACTGTTGGGGGGAGGGCGGCAAGGGGGGAGGGTTGGGAGGGGTACACCCATAAGGAAGGGGAGGGGGGAGGGGGATGTTTGCCTGGAAACCATAACACTCGAAATGTATATAAGAAATACTCAAGTTAATAAAAAAAAGAATGCAAATTGATTCATTCATATCTCCTTGAATGAAGCTCAAATCCAAGTGGATCAAAGACCTCCACATAAAACCAGATACACTGAAGCTAATAGAAGAGAAAGTAGGGAAGAGTCTCGAATACATAGGCACAGGGGAAATTTTCCTGAACAGAACACCAATGTCTTATGCTCTAAGATCAAGAATCAACAAATAGGACCTCCTAAAATTACAAAGCTTTTGTAAGACAAAGGACACTGTCAATGGGACAAAATAGCAATCAACAGTTTGGGAAAAGATCTTTACAAATCTTACATGTGATAGAGGGCTAATATCTAATATATACAAAGAACTCAAGAAGATAGACCCCAGAGAACCAAATAGTCCTATTAAGAATGGGGTACAAAGCTAAACAAAGAATTCTCAACTGAAGAATATCAAAGGTCCAATAAGCACCTAAAGAAATTTTCAGCATACTTAGTCAACAGGAAAATACAAATCATAGCAACCCTGAGATTCCACCTCATACCAATCAGAATGGCTAAGATCAAAAACTCAGGTGACAGAAGATGCTGGTAAGGATGTGGAGAAAGAATACTATTCCATTGTTGGTTTGATTGCAAGTTGATACAATCACTCTGGAAATCATTCTGGAAATCAATCCTCAGATAATTGGACATAGTGCTACCTGAGGACCCAACTAGAACATTCCTGGGCATATACCCAAAAGATGCTCCAACATATAATAAGGATACATGCTCCACTATGTTCACAGCAATCTTATTTATAATAGTCAGAAGCTAGAAAGAACACAGATGACCTTCGACAGAGGAATGGATACAGAACATGAGATACATTTACACAATGGAGTTCTACTCAGCTATTAAAAAAATGACTTCATGAAATTCAAAGGCAAATGGATGGAACTAGAAAATATCATCCTGAGTGAGGTAACCCAATCACAGAAAAACACACACAGTATGCACTCACTGATCAATGGATATTAGCCCAAATGCTCAAATTACCCAAGATACAATCCACAGACCATACTAAGCTCAAGAAGAAGGAAAACCAAAATTGGATGCATCAATCCTTCTTAGAAGGGAGAACAAAATACTCATGGGAAGAAATACAAGGACAAAGAATGGAGCAGAGACTGAAGGAAAGACCATCCAGAGACTGCCCAAACTTGGGATCCATCCCATATACAACATCAAACCAATCACTATTTCCGATGCCAAGAAGGACTGACAGGACCTTGATATGGATATCTTCTGAAAAGCTCTGCCAGAGCCTTACTGATACAGATTAAGATGCTTGCAACCTACCATAAGACTGAGCATGAGGACCCCAATGGAGGAGTTAGAGAAAGGACTGAAAGAGCTGAAGAGGTTTGCAACCCCATAGGAAGAACAACAATATCAACCAACCAGATCCCCCAGAGCTCCCAGGGACTAAAACACCAAGCAAAGAGTACACATGGGGGTCTCATGGCTCCAGCCACATATGTAGCAGAGAATAGCATTGTCTGGCATCAATAGGAGTAGAAGTCCTTGGTCCTGTGAAGGCTTGTTTCCCCAGTGTAGAGTAATGCCCAGGTGTTGAAGTGGGAGTAGGTGGTTGGAAGGGGGAGCATCCTCATAGAAGCAGGGTGAAGGAGGATGAGAGAGGGGGGAACTGGGAAAGGAGATAACATTTAAAATGCTGATACATAAACTATCCAGTAAAAACTATTTAAAAAAAGACTCCACCCCAATACCTGACCAAAACAGATTCAGAGCCCTACAGCTATATGTTAGATGGAGCTCAGAAGTCTTGTGGAAGTGTTGGGTAATGGATAGAGGAACCCAGAAGGGGATAAGGATGGCACAAGTAAAACCAACAGAGTCAACTAACCTGGGCTCTTAGGGGCTCTTAGAGATGGAAACACCAAGCAAAGAGCATGCATGAGGTGGACCTAGCTCCCCCACACACACACACACACACACACACACACACACACACACACACACACACACACACACACATACATACACACACGTAGCAGACATGCAGCTTGATCTTCATGTAGATTCCCCAACAACTGGAGCAAGGGCTATCCGTGACTCTGTTGCCTGTCTATGGATCCTGTTTTCCTAACTAGACTGCCTTGTCTGGCCATGATGGGAGAGAATGAGTCTAATCCTGCAGTGTCTTGATGTGCCAGGGTGGGTTGGTACTCAGGGGAACATCCTTCTTCTCAGAGGAGAAGAAAGGGGAAATGGCAGCTGAGATCAGGATGTAAAGTAAACAAATGAATACATTAGCAGGAAAGAATAAAAATAGAACAGTTTAGGTAAATATCTTCAGTGGTTCAGATCACCTCCTGCTCTTCCAAAGGACATGAATTCAGTTCCCGCACAAGTCAGATGGTTCACAAGTGTCTGTAACTCCAGTTAGTTGGAAGAAGTTGATCTCTCCCTCTGTTCTGGCCTTCACTGTAACACACACACATACACATACACACACGTGCGCACACACACACACACACACACACACACACAAACACACAAACACACACAGAGTACTCTAACAAAAGTACATTACAATAAAATCGAAATAAGTAGTTAAATTATTTTTTCAAAAATAATGAAATATAACTTGATTTTGAAAATAATAGAAAAACATTGAACTAAAAACAAATTTGTTTCTTTGCTTATATTTCAATTGCTAATTGTAGTTTAAATAGTTATCTCCCCTGACTATTCTTGAGGAGATAATGGGATTAGAATAGATAATGTATTCATGGTTGTGAGAGCTCTGTAACCTGTGAATCATTTTAGAGCCTGATTTGAAATGGTCAATTATAATATTCAGGTTTTTGGTGGAGGCATGGTTTCTTGTAACTTTGAAGTGGACAGTCACAGACACTGTAGGAAAAAATCTGATAGAAAAATAGAGAATCAACTAGTTTGTTCATTTGCTGTTTGTTGTGGTTTTTGTTTTTCTCTCTTACATTGGGTTAGAGGTCAAGAATGATTTTTTGGGTACTTAATACATATGTATATGCATATAACATATATATATATATATAGCATATACATATACATACATACAAACACAGAGAGAGAGAGAGAGAGAGAGAGAGAGAGAGAGAGAGAGAGAGAGAGAGTCCTCCTCATAGCCAACCCCTACAAACTGTCCAAGGAGAAGAGAACTATGCTTTATGGCAAGCTATACGGGGTGCATTATGAACCATTATAAAGATGTAGAGAGTGATATTGGCTGACCAATTTCTATAAACATCATGTCTAGATGTCTAGTTGAATGAAGCTTTCTTCTTCCCTGGTACCCATAAGCTGTACCACACACCCCTCCCTCTAAAAGGCAGAGTGAAGGCAGTTTTTTCTCATAGTCAAGGGACGAGGCATGGTCCTAGGTATAAACTTTTATGAACTCAGGAGTGAGACAGCAGCAGCTCAAGGAAGGAAGTCTAATAACCATCTCTCTAGTACTAGAGGAGAAAGGAAATGGAAGACAAGTGGTAGGAGTCATAAGTGCCCTCCACATGAAAAAGAAATAGACCCAGTAACATGCAAGCCATTTACTTAAACACTAATGCTCCACAAACCCTCCTGCTTCCTTCCTGAGACTGCATCAACAGACCATATTCTGTAAAAAGGAACAAATTCCAAATTAGGGATGAATATATTTATGTACATTACTCCACAAAGACATGGTAGAGACTTTGAGTTTGGAGAGCTAAAGGAGTAACAGAAAACAGAATGGTAGTGCATTTTCTCATTTCTCAGAGTTACTATTTCATTTCCCATGGCCTCTTCCAGAAGTAAATACTACTAGCCCAAGAATCAGTGGAACAGGTAACACAATTTTATGGATCCAGCCAGCAACTGACCAATGCAGATGTGGATGCTTGAAGCCAACGTCAGAAGGAGTTCAGGGAACCTGGTCGGGGAGCTGGCAGTAAGACTGGAGGAGCGGAGGGGTATTGCAACCCTATTGGAAAACAACATAGACTGGCCTGACCACCTAGTTCTCCTGGAGTCTAGACCACCAATCAAGGGGTGTACCTGGAGGGATCCATGCTCCAGACACATATGTAGCAGAGGATTGCCTTGCCTGATAGCCTTGGGCCCTTGGTCCCAAGGAGGCTTGATACCCCAGAATCGGGGGATGCTGGAGGAGTGGTGTGAGAGAGTGTGGGTGGGTGGGTGGGAGAGTGTGGGTGGGTGGGTGGGTGAGTGGGGAAGCATTCTTATACAGGCAAATGGGAGGGGGAAGGGCAGATGTGGGATGGGGGGACTGGTGGAAGGATTATCAGGAAGTGGGACATCATTTGAGATATAAACAAATGGAATGATTAATAAAAGCAAATAGTGGTCTATAATTTCAAGTAGTCCAGAGAATAGCCACATAGCCAACAAATATTGACAGGTTTCTACTGGTCTCAGTAAAACTGGAGCTCATGGAAACTTAAGTGGGAGATGCTCCCCACCCCTTTGATATGCTACCTCTTCATTGCTCATCAATACTCTCCCCCTCCCCTTCCCTTTTCCTCTCCCTCTCCCTCTCCCCCTCCCTCCCTCTCTTCTTCTCCCTCTCCCTCCCTCTTCCCCCTCTCTCTTCTTTTCTCTACCCCTGCTTCTTTTACGAGCTTTAGTTTCTTCCCACTTCCCTTAAAGAAATACTTAACTTATATTTCTAATGAGCCTCAGGAAACTCACTAGGGCTGTGCCTGAACATTGCCTGTAATTTACCGTGAGTTATGTTTCAATTACCTCCATATTATGGTATACTGGTAAGGGCAGGCATTATGTCATGTCAGGAATACAGGCAAGAGAAAATATGGACGCCCCCATTACAGCCAGTGATGGAGCAGTTTTAATAATATTGGGGGAAAATGGAACATAAATGCTTTTCATCTGCACCATTACCCACATTAGCAACACCCTGCACCAGAGTGTGCAGGAAAGGCTGAAGGACAGAAGGAGTTGCAGGGATGCTGACTTCTTGTGTTGGCTCTCTGCATTCGGAGACAGGGAAAGGGAGTCCCTGGAAATGTTTACTTCTTCTCAAAATAATGACCGGATCAAAGATATAAAGCACAAACTTTTAAAAGAAAAACAAAATCTAATTCTGGCATTCCTGTGAGAAAGATAGGTCTTACTTGTTCTTTCCTTTGGTGCTCTTCCCTCTCCCCTCCCTCTCCCCTCCCTCTCCCCTCCCTCTTCCCTTCTCTCTCCCTCTCCCTTTCCCTCTCCCTTTCCCTCTCCCTCAAGTGCCCTGCCTCTTTATTTTCTTGACACAAATAGCAGTCATTGCTCAAAGAATGTGCGAATTAGGCTGCTTTGTAATTCAAACCTTTTATTCAGGTTACTCCGTATGTACTAAAGAGGAAAATACCATTGACTAAATGGCTGTATTATGGATGTTTCCAGCCACACATGGGAGAGTGAGTTCTCCCCACACAAACCTTCCCAAGCCCTGACTCCATTTACCACTTAAGATAGAATTTGGCTAATGCTAATTCCCACCTCTTTCTTTCTTTCAAATACCAGGAGGGAAGCATATATACATGTTTTCCTTGGGTATGATTGGTGCTTTTGAGAGGACGTGGCAGACAGGGGCAGCCTCAGCCAGGCAGTGATCTGCATGATGTGGGCTTTGAGGACTGTAGGAGCACACAGGGTGAGCTCCTGCGATACAGTAAGATGGCTGAGGACGCACGGCCTTGATGCATGCAGCAGCTGCTTAACTTTGTTCAGTTAGAACAATACAGTCAGGAGTGCCTCTTATTTTACGAAGGAGGGATGGGCTCGGCAAATAAAAGAATACATGGAGGGTCTAATTTTCCTCTAATCGTGATAGCGTAAGCCTAAACTAAAGGAAGACTACATGAACCACAGCAGCATGCTCAGAAAACACTGAAGTACAAAGAATTTTCAGCCAACTTGGGAGATGATATAGATGAAAGAAAGATGATTTGCTGTGGGCTCTATGGCTTCTTTTTGCTGCTTCTAGATATAATTTGGATGCATTAGGAAGGATTAACAGCTTTTCATATAATATGAAAGATGCCTTTACTTATTACTTATTTCATTAAACACTCACTGAGTATCTACTATGCAGTAATAACCAGAATCATTTCGCTCCGGATGAACTGAAGGTATCTAGTGAACAAGGTGGAATCACTCAGTGCTCTCCTAAATGGTGCATGTATTGGGAGAAGCACACAGTGTACAACACGAGTGCCTTCGTGTTGGGATGCAAGCTGGGAAAGAAAATGTGACAGGGTATTAGAAGATTAAGACCAGATCGGAAAGTCCTCAGAGAAATCGGGATTAGGCTGAGTGAGTCACCGCTCCTGCCTTGACCACTTAATAGAGCAGTTTGAACGTTTTTGTTGTTGTTGTTGCTGTTGTCAAGTATTTTTTTGGAAATACTTTTAATCATTGCAGGTTTTGTCTTTTAAATAAACATGGATGTATGTTTTTTATTTCTATAACATGTTTTTGGTTGTTCATTTTGTGTTGTCAGAATTGCCTCTAATTATTCACATTCACAATTAATACATACAAATCTATTTGACACAAAATGCATTTGCTGCCCATGTCCGACTAAATTATTATTATATTATAAATAATTATATAGTTATGTGTTATTATGTTATTGTCTCGTTTATTATTAAGATGAGTTCTAAGAAGTCAAATCAGTAGTTTAAAAGGCATGTACCTTATAAGGGGCTATTTATACCAATTGAATAAATTTGTTTACCAAACTGTCCGAATATAAAGAAGAAATAAGTTTCCCTCCATCTTTGAAAGTTCAAATTTGCTAAAGTAAATTAACAACTGAAAAGATAGATTTACTAATGTGCACAGACAGAGGTCTTGCAATGGATGAATTATAAATACCTTTGTCACAGAGAAGAAGAAAATGGGGGTTAGGCAACTTTAACAGGGTAGCAAATTTTAGGACAAATTAATGTTAAGAACAAGCAATATCTTGGAATCATCCAAAACCTTCTGAATTTGAGGGATAATAGGGTCAAGTGGTTTGAAGATACAGGGTGGAAACATACTAGGAGCATAGACAGTCTTATGCTAATACATCTCTCCGACTGTAGTAATCAGAAACCAGGATGCTACATTTGGTGTAAATAGATGGATACACTTCAGTCTCCTTTTCTAGATGTTCGTCCCCCATGGCTAATGATATTTTTAGGGAGAAAGAACAATGAATGTATAAGAATTTTGTAAGAATTTTGGTCAGAGTCCAGTGAAGAATCTTCAGAGTGCTTCTCTCCATTCTTGAGAAAGGGCAGACGCATGCAGAAACAACAGATCACAGATGTGTGAACCACTGACACCTTCCAATTCCTTCTCCTTGAAAGTGCTCAGCCTTGGGCATGGAGAAGTGGCTCAGAGATTAAGAGCACTTGCTGCTCTTGCAGAGGACCCCATTCCATTCACTAAATCCACGTGGTCTCTCACAGTTACCTATAATTCCAGTTTCAGGGGCTCAGATACCCTCTCGTGGCCTTCTTAGGCACCAGGTATACACAAGGTACCTATACATATATGGAAGAAAAAGCCCATACACATAAAATAATCTCAACCTTTTTAGAAAGTTCTCAACATACCAAATCATTATTCTTTGGGGTGTCATTTCTGAACCCCAGTACACATTCCTATCCA